>NW_017066796.1:0-246 GCF_001483705.2 Eufriesea mexicana | reverse complement strand
TGGGAGTGCTATATAATCTGGCTGGAAAATCCAATTTTATTGACGTTTTCGACTGATATCGTGATGGGCTCACTTTCGTGCGTAAATAAGGAGGAAAGATGCTAGTGGCGTGCTGTAGCCATTGCAATGCTATAGAGTCTGTATGGAAAATTCAATTTTATTGACGTTTTCGGCTACAATCGTGGTGACCTATCTTCCTTTCATATGCAAGGAGGAAAGATTCTACTGGCGTACTATAGTCATTGC
>NW_017066795.1:0-246 GCF_001483705.2 Eufriesea mexicana | reverse complement strand
TTATGTTTGCTAGTGTTATGTTTGCATTGATTTGGTTTTAGTGGTACACACTGTTATTCGGTGAACCTTCGCGCTCTACAGGGCTCCACTATACTCTGCTCGACTATGGGAATGCCAGCAATTGTGATCGCGACGCGTCAGGATCTGTCTGGTTACGTTTGATTAGGTTGCTTTAGGGAAGTTTGGGTTACGATATTTCAGACTTCTGTACTGCACACTTTAATTCCGTGAATTTCTGCGATCCAC
>NW_017066794.1:0-246 GCF_001483705.2 Eufriesea mexicana | reverse complement strand
CAATCCAATGGCAAGTACAGCCATCTTCTTGCCAGAGAATAGGTCAATTCAAAATCTATAATCTGTTATAGCTTGGTGCATAGGCCGCATAACGCCCTCAACCAAAGGCAGGTATAGCCATCTACTTGCCAGACAATAAGTCTATTCAAAACACATAAGCTGCCATATCTTGGTGAATAGATTGCTTAACGCCTTCAATCCATGGCAAGTTCGGCCATCTGCTTGCCAGAGAATATGTTTTTTCAA
>NW_017066793.1:0-246 GCF_001483705.2 Eufriesea mexicana | reverse complement strand
CAATGTATAGCACAAAAGTCATGGCTGCCATGTCCTAACATATCCTAACGTAACATAACCGAATGTAACATAACTCATACTCTCGTACCGAGGACACTATTGCTGGTCTCCCGAGAGACGAGCAGAGTATAGTAGAGCATAGCGGAGCGCAGATACTGTCCGAATGATAGTCTATTCCAGGATAGTCAAGGCTATCCAAACAGGATCCAAACAAACCTAAACTAACAAACCCTAACAAACCCTAGT
>NW_017066792.1:0-246 GCF_001483705.2 Eufriesea mexicana | reverse complement strand
GCAAGTAGATGGCAGTACATGCCTTCGGTTTGAAGGCGTTAGGCGATCTATTCTCCATTCTATAACATAGTATAGATTATGAGTAGACCGATTCTCCGGCAAGTAGGTGGCTGTACGTGCCATTGGACCGAAGGCGTTAGGCGATCTATTCACCAAGCTATAACAGGTTATATATCTTGAATAGACGTATTCTCTGGCAAGTACAAGGCTGTACTTGCCATTGGATTGAAGGCGTTAGGCGATCTA
>NW_017066791.1:0-246 GCF_001483705.2 Eufriesea mexicana | reverse complement strand
TTACACGAAATTTTGTAAATTAAATGATTAAAGAGGACTTATTATGATTTTATTTGAATTATTCCTGCAGAAATTTTCTTTCGTTTGGATATTTGTGAACAGAATAAAATATTTCTTAATTATTATATATTCCTTTTTTTTTTTAATTTTGGCATACGTCTTGATCATGATTTACGTGTGTTCTAATTTCAATTATTTTTAAGGAATTTATTATATCTTTGTTTTAGCTTAATTATGTAATATTAT
>NW_017066790.1:0-246 GCF_001483705.2 Eufriesea mexicana | reverse complement strand
CATCGGTGACCAATTGTACAGCGTTTGAGGTATTAACACTAAATCTACCACGATCAAATGACCCGTGATTAAAGAGGAAGTAAAACCCGTAAAGAATGGAATAACGAAAGATATTGAAATATTCATTATACGTATATTAGAAGAAAAATCGCCAGGATAAATGACTAATTGAAACACCATAATGTAAAATGCGGAATTTTTAATCAAAATTTTAGAAACGGTCATTTAGGCTATGGTAATTTTAGA
>NW_017066789.1:0-246 GCF_001483705.2 Eufriesea mexicana | reverse complement strand
TCCTCTTTGTTCCTG
Organism: Eufriesea mexicana; assembly: GCF_001483705.2. Taxonomy (NCBI): domain Eukaryota; kingdom Metazoa; phylum Arthropoda; class Insecta; order Hymenoptera; family Apidae; genus Eufriesea; species Eufriesea mexicana. The sequence goes on along the minus strand of NW_017066789.1, from coordinate 231 downwards.
TTGATGATGAGCGGTGTTCCTATGGTGCTGGCCTAGTGGTATCCCCGTGGTCGTCGTTGCTATCGATGAGGTAGCAGGATGAAGGACGACGGGAAAAGGAAGGGATGCGTTTCGTCCCCGGCCTGCTAGTGGACTCATCGGTAAGGCTTGCTTCTAGCAGGCCCTGCCTTTCACCAGGAATACTTAAGTGTCACAGGAACTTGTATTTAAGGGAAGTCGAGGTTTCATCAC
>NW_017066788.1:0-246 GCF_001483705.2 Eufriesea mexicana | reverse complement strand
TGAATTTTATTAACATTTCCGACTAATATCGCGGTGAACAAACTTCCTCGCATAAATAAGGAGTATAGATTCTATTGGCGTGCTATAGCCATAGATATGCAATAGAGTCTGACTGGAAAGATCAATTTTCTATACATTTTCGACTAATATCGTGGTGAACAAACTTCGTCGCATAAGTAAGGTGGATAAATTCTATTGGCGTGATATAGACATTGCATTGCTATAGAATCTGACTGGAAAGTTCAA
>NW_017066787.1:0-246 GCF_001483705.2 Eufriesea mexicana | reverse complement strand
ATGGCAAAGCCATGTAGGATTCTGGAATCTTCCGAACAGCTGTGTACAGCAAGAAAGTAGGAGTTATCCTAACCTAACCTGATGTAAGCTGGCATAATCGAATGTAACCAATCATAATCTAATGAATCCAGTCCACAATTGCTTGCCTCCCGATCGCCCAACGGGGCACGCTAGATGTGGGTGGAGGGCAGAGGTCCATAGAATGGCTGTGTTCAGCACGAAAGTGAAAGATATGCTAACCAAACC
>NW_017066786.1:0-246 GCF_001483705.2 Eufriesea mexicana | reverse complement strand
ATTATACGGGGCTCGTGTGACGATTCGTTCTTGGAATTTTCCTGATTTTCTTTCTCTTTTTCTTCGATGTTACATTTTTGTTGTCGAAGGGTGATTGCAGGGATACCTTATATTTTTGATACTGCTGTTATGGTGTTATATTTTTATTGGTATTGGGGTTGTTTGGTTTTTTATTTTCTATGATTCGTGTAGCGATTTGTTCTTGAGATTTTCCTGATTTTCTTTTTCTTTTTCTCCGATATTATG
>NW_017066785.1:0-246 GCF_001483705.2 Eufriesea mexicana | reverse complement strand
CATACATCCATCCATACATCCACTCATATATCCATTCATACATCACTCCATACATCCATCCATACATACATACATCCATCCGCTCATCCACGCATCCATACATGCATTCACCCAAACGTACATCCATATATATATCCATCCATCCATTCATCCATCCATCCATAAATCCATCCATCCATCCACTCATCCATACACCCATCCACGTATCCACGCAACCCTTCATCCACCCATCCATTCATTCATTCT
>NW_017066784.1:0-246 GCF_001483705.2 Eufriesea mexicana | reverse complement strand
TAGCTTCCCCAGAGCCAAACATAATATGCTAGAGCACGGTAGAGCGTAGAAATCCGCCGAATACAATTGTATAACACAAAAGTCGAAGCCATCCTAACCAAACGTAGCCGAAACTAACCAAGCGTAACCGAACCTTCTTTTTTTTCACGTGGGGGAAATCTTCCAAAGATACCCGGCCCCCTGAGGGGAGGGGGCGGGATTATGTGGGATTTTTAACCACTAAAACCCCCACGATGGCCAGCCCTT
>NW_017066783.1:0-246 GCF_001483705.2 Eufriesea mexicana | reverse complement strand
CTAAATTGCGTGGTCTCTACTGGGAAGTGATACGCAGTTGAATGGAATCGTGGTTTCCATAGACTGCAAATCGCGAATCGGCAAAGTGTCGTAATTTTTACGTAATTTTATTTTGACGAAAGAAATGTTAGGTACACTGTGTCCGCTGAAATGCAAAAATGTCATTCCTATCATCTGGGATGATATTCGCTAGAAATAATTATTAAGAAGTGTCAGGTGAAAGGAGTTGTGTCATGCGTCTGTAAC
>NW_017066782.1:0-246 GCF_001483705.2 Eufriesea mexicana | reverse complement strand
GCGCTCTACTGTGCTGTAGAATATTCTGCTTGGTCCTGTGTAGACCAGCAACAGTGGTCTCGGCACGTTAGTTTGAGACGTATAACGTTTGGTTATGTTAAGCTTTCTTATGATAGGATAGGGTTGCTTTGACTTTCATGCTATACACCGCTATCTGGTGGATTTCTGAGCCCTAGGTTGCTCTAATATGCCCTGCTCGTCTCTGGGGAGGCCAGCAATATTATTCTCGGCACGTTAGGATTAGTT
>NW_017066781.1:0-246 GCF_001483705.2 Eufriesea mexicana | reverse complement strand
GAGTTTCCGGTGGCTTTCGAGGACGAGACCGAGATATTTCATCCGGCCCCCTAACTCGACCACGACGTTCCCCACGTGCATCAGTTACTTGGGCGGCTTCCTGTGGTGCCGATGGCAATAGCACATTGTCTCGGTCTTCTCGAGGTGAAACTCAGCCGCAGCCGCTGGATGCTATTCGCGACGAGGGCCACGCCGCTTCCCGCGCGCAGCGTGACCTGCTCCCAACTCGACCCGGAGGCCACCACC
>NW_017066780.1:0-246 GCF_001483705.2 Eufriesea mexicana | reverse complement strand
CTATACTCTGCTCGACTCTCGGGAAGCCACCATGAGTAGTCTCGGCACGTTACGTTGAGCTTTTCTATGTCGGGTTAGGCATTGTTAGCTCCGGTTAGGTTTGGATATCATTGACTTTTGTGGTATATACTACAATGCTGTGTATTACTACGACCCACTTTGCTCTAGTATACTCTGCTTGGATCTGGAGAGGCTAGTAATAGCGTTATCGGCATGTTAGGTAGTGGTAGGCTACGCTCGGTTATG
>NW_017066779.1:0-246 GCF_001483705.2 Eufriesea mexicana | reverse complement strand
TACCATACATGCAGGCTTACATACATCCATACATACATCGATACATACATCCATACAAACGTAAATGCATACAGCCATGCATACATCCGAACATACATCCATACATACATCCATGCATATATCCATACTTACACCCATACAAACATCCATACATACATCCATACATCCATACATACATGCATTCATACACCTGTACATCAATACATCCATCCATCCACATATCCTTCTATCCACTCAAACATCCAT
>NW_017066778.1:0-246 GCF_001483705.2 Eufriesea mexicana | reverse complement strand
AGCAGAGTATAATAGAGTAATGTAGAGCGCTGAAATGAACCGACAAGCAGTGTATGGCACGAAATCCGTATCTATCCGGATATAACCCAAGCAAACGTTATCCAACCAATCGTACCTCAACTCAACTTAACGTGCCGTGACCACTATTGCCGGCCTCCCCAGAACCGAGCAAAGAATCCGGCAGAAATCCACCGAATATCTGTCTATAGCACAAAAGTCAACTCAATCCTGTCCTAACCTAGATTA
>NW_017066777.1:0-246 GCF_001483705.2 Eufriesea mexicana | reverse complement strand
GGTATCGGCACGTTAGGTTGAGTTTGACTGTGTTTGGTCATGTTCCGTTTGTTTGGGTTAGGTTTGGGTAACTGTGACTTTTCCGATATACACTGTGATTTTATGGATTTCTACGTCCTACTTCCCTCTAATGTGTTCTGCTTGGCTCTGGGGAGGACAGCAACTGTGGTCGCGGCTCGTTAGGTTAAGCTAGGTTGCGGTCGGTTATGTTACGACTGGTTTGGTGTGGAGGGGATGGCTTCGTCT
>NW_017066776.1:0-246 GCF_001483705.2 Eufriesea mexicana | reverse complement strand
TGAGAACTGATGTTTGATGGATTTCTGCGCTCTGCTGCGCCCTACTGTATTCTGCTTGGCCCTGTGGCGGCCAGCAATAGCTGTCGCGGCACTGTATGTTGAGCTATGCTGTGTTCGGCTTGGCTCTGTTGGCTTGAGTTAGCTATGGATGGCTTAGGCCATTCTGAAATACACTCTGATTCGAATGGTTTCTGAGTTCTACCATCCACTAATTTGTTACGCTTGTCTCTGGCGAAGCCAGCAGTG
>NW_017066775.1:0-246 GCF_001483705.2 Eufriesea mexicana | reverse complement strand
GCTTTCACTTTTCTGATGTACACAGCGATTCCATGGATTTCTGCGTTCTACTCTCTTCTATCGTGTTCTGCTTGAACCTAGGGAGTACATCAATTGCGGTTGCGGCATGTTTGGGTGCGTTTGGTCGCGTTTGGTTATGTTACGTTTGGATAGGTTAGGAGAGTATAGCTTTGACTTTAGAGCCCTTTTCTGCTGTTAGGTGGATTTCTGCGCCCTGCTGTGCACTAATATTTTCATCTTGGCTCT
>NW_017066774.1:0-246 GCF_001483705.2 Eufriesea mexicana | reverse complement strand
CACCGAATAGCAGTGCACAGCAAAAACGCCAGAGCTACCCTGGCCTCACATAACCAATCGTAGTACAACCAAAAGTAACATGACCCAACCAGATAGGGTGCGTGTAGTTACTTTCGGTTAGGTTAGGTTAGGCTACGTTTGGTAAAAATGGCTTTGACTTTTGTGTTATACACTGCTTTCGGCGGACCTCTGCGCTTTACTGGTCTCTAATAGGAACTGCTTGGCACTGGGTAAGCCAGCAAGAGG
>NW_017066773.1:0-246 GCF_001483705.2 Eufriesea mexicana | reverse complement strand
CATACATCCATAAATCATACCCATTCATGCATACGTCCATACATACATCAGTACATACACCCATCCGTTCATTCATCCACCCATCCACAAATACAACCATCCATACATCCATACATCCATCCATACATCCATCCATTCATCCATCCATCCATCCATCCATTCATGCATCCATCCACACATGCATCCTTTCATCCATCCATCCATGCATACATCAATACATACATCTATATATACATCCATACGCTC
>NW_017066772.1:0-246 GCF_001483705.2 Eufriesea mexicana | reverse complement strand
ATTTCGAAGAATTTATTTTATAATTTTTGTTAATCTATATTTAATAGTTAATTTACATGTCAGTATTTCCTAGTTTATTATGTAATGTAATTTTGTAGTTATTTCTATACTCAATTCTTCTTTTTTATTTTCCATACAGAGTGTTTTAAAATGAAATTTAATTTTGGAATTTGTATTTTGATTAATTTTATTTATTAATTTATTTAATAATTTCTGTTAATCCATTTTTAATAATTAGTGAATATA
>NW_017066771.1:0-246 GCF_001483705.2 Eufriesea mexicana | reverse complement strand
TGGACAAGTCAGTAGATTGTAGCTTCGACTTTTGTGCTATACACGCACATTCGATGGATTTCTCCGCTATACTGTGCTCTATTATGCTTTGCCTTGCACAGGGCGGGCCAAAAAATGGCGGCTGCGACATGTTAGGTTGTGTTAGTTTACTTAAGGCTAGCTTATGTTAGCATGCGTGAGGCATAGATGGCTTTGATTTTTCCGCTATACATTGCTATTCTGTGGATTTCTGCGACCTACTCACTT
>NW_017066770.1:0-246 GCF_001483705.2 Eufriesea mexicana | reverse complement strand
TATAGCACGCCAATAGAATCATTCCGCCTTATTTGTGTAAGATAGTTTGCTCACCACGATAGTTGTCGAAAATGTCATAAAATTGTATTGTCCGGCCACAATCTATATCATTGCAATGGCTATAGCACTCAAGAAGAATCTTTCCTCCTCACTTACGAAAGGAAGTAAGCTCACCACGATATATGTCGAAAATGTCAATAAAATTGAATTTTCCAGGAAGATTCTAGAGCTTTGCAATGCCCATAG
>NW_017066769.1:0-246 GCF_001483705.2 Eufriesea mexicana | reverse complement strand
AACGAGCCGCGACCACTATTGCTGGACGACCCAGAGCCAAGCATAATACAGTAGAGCACAGCATAGCGCAGGAGTCCAGAGGATGACATTGTACACCACGAATGTCTAATCTATCCTAACCTAACACAAACGAACATAATCTAGCCAAACGCTGCCTAACTGTACCTAACGTGTCGGGAACATCACTACTGGCCACCCCAGCGTCGAGCAGAGTTCAGTAGAGCAACGTAGAGTGTAGAAGTCCTC
>NW_017066768.1:0-246 GCF_001483705.2 Eufriesea mexicana | reverse complement strand
CGGATTTCTGCGCTCTACTGTGTTCTAATACCTTCTGCCTGTATCAGGGGAGGCCAGCAATAGCGGTCTCAGCACTTTGGTTTGAGTACGGTTGCGTTCGGTTTGAATAGGCTTTGTCTAGCTCGCTCAGGTTATCCTTAACTTTCGTGCTATACACTGATATTCGGGGGATCCCTCCGCTCAGCTGTGCTCTACTATATTCGTCTTGGCCCTGGGGAGGACAGCAATGGTGGTCGCGGCACGTTT
>NW_017066767.1:0-246 GCF_001483705.2 Eufriesea mexicana | reverse complement strand
GATTAGGCCTATTCGCTGGCAAGCAGATGGCTGTACCTGAAGTTGGATTGAAGGCGTTAGGCGTTCTATTCACCCAGTTATAACAGGATATAGACTTCGATTAGTCCTGTTTTCTGGCAAGTAAATGTCTGTACTTGCCAATGAATTGAAGGCGTTAGGCGTTCTATTCACCAAGCAATAACTTATTATAGATTTTGAATAGACCTATTCTCTGGCAAGAAAATGACTGTACTTGCCATTGGATTG
>NW_017066766.1:0-246 GCF_001483705.2 Eufriesea mexicana | reverse complement strand
CGAAAATGTCAATGGAATTGAACCCTTCAGTCGGATTCTACTGCAACGCAACCGCTATAGCAAACCAATAGGATCTTTCCTACTTATTTAAGCAGAAATGCTTGCTCACCACGACATTGGCTGAAAATGTCTATAAAATTGAACATTTCTGTCAGATTAAATTGCAATGCAATCGCTATTGCCAACCAATAGAATCTTACCTCCTTATTTACGCAGAAAGGTTTGCTCAAAGCAATATAAGACGAA
>NW_017066765.1:0-246 GCF_001483705.2 Eufriesea mexicana | reverse complement strand
TAGCTCACCACGATATTAGTCGAAAATGTCAATAAAATTGAATTTTCAAGCAAGATTCTATAGAATTGCAATGATTACAGCACGCCAGTAAAATGTTACCTCCTTGTATATGAAAGAATGTTTGGTCACCACGATAGTAGTCGATAATGTCAATAAAATAGAATTTTTCAGCCAGATCCTATTGCATTGCAATGGTTATAGCACGCCAGTAGAATCTTTCCTCCTTATATATGCAAGAAAGATATG
>NW_017066764.1:0-246 GCF_001483705.2 Eufriesea mexicana | reverse complement strand
ACCATGATTTATGTTCAATGACAATTGTGGAATGACAATACACCGGTCCAATATCCCTAGAGTTATTACCAATTGTCGAAAAACTTCTGAGTGCGGCCATTATCTCAGTAATGTATACGATGCCCCACTTTGCACACTAATGTCGGAAATTCTAAAGTAACTCTTGGATAACCTATGTATACTGCGGTTAGGGCTAATGGCACTTACAATTGACACTACGGTATTTAGTACACTTTCCACCGTATC
>NW_017066763.1:0-246 GCF_001483705.2 Eufriesea mexicana | reverse complement strand
TTAGCTCACCACTATATTAGTCGAAAATGTCTATACAATTAAATTTTCCATCCGGATTCTATAGCTCTGCAACGTCTATAGCATGCCAATAAAATGTTTCCTCCTTATTTATGCAAGAAAATTTGCTCACCACGATATTAGTAAAAAATGTAAATAAAATTGAATTATCAAGCCAGATTCTATAGCATTGCATTGGCTGCAGTAGGCCAATAGAATTGTTCCTCCTTATGTATACAACGGAGATAG
>NW_017066762.1:0-246 GCF_001483705.2 Eufriesea mexicana | reverse complement strand
GTGTCTATGGCACGCCAATAGAATCTTTCCTCCCTATTTATGCTAGAAAGATAGCTCCCCACTGTGTTAGTCGAAAATGTCAGTAAAATTGAGTTTTCAAGACAGATTCCATAGCATTGCAATAGCTACAGCACGCCACTAGAATCCTTCCACCTTATTTATACACGATATTAGTCGAAAACATCAATAATATTGAGTTTTCCAGCTATGTTCTATAGCATTTCAATGGCTATATCACGCCAATAG
>NW_017066761.1:0-246 GCF_001483705.2 Eufriesea mexicana | reverse complement strand
ATGGCAAATACAGCCTTCTACTTGCCAGAGAATAGGTCTATTCAAAATCCATAATCTGTTATATCTTAGTGAATACGTCGCCCAACGCCTTCGATCCAATGGCAAATACAGCCATCTACTTGCCAGAAAATACGTCTAGTCAAACTCTCTAACCTGCTGTAGTTCGGTGAATAGAAGGAATAGCGCCTTCAACCCAATCGCAAGGACAGCCATCTACTTGCCAGGTAATAGGTCTATTCAAAATCT
>NW_017066760.1:0-246 GCF_001483705.2 Eufriesea mexicana | reverse complement strand
CTACGTTAGGTTAGGTTAGGTTAGGTTAGGTTGGTTTGGGTTGGGTTGGGTTGTGTTGAGTTGTGTTGGGTTGGGTTTGGTTGGGTTGAGTTGGGTTGGGTTGGGTTGGTCTGGGTTGGGTTGATTTGGGTTGGGTTGGGTTAGGTCAGGTTAGGTTAGGTCAGGTTAGGTTAAGTGAGGTTAAGTTAGGTTAGGTTTGGTTAGGTTTGGTTAGGTTAGGTTAGGTTAGGTTAGGTTAGGTTAGGT
>NW_017066759.1:0-246 GCF_001483705.2 Eufriesea mexicana | reverse complement strand
ATATACCCTGATATTCGTTGGATTTCTACTCCCTTCATTGCTCTACTCTATTCTGCTCGACTAAGGGGAGGCCGGCAGTATCGGTCGCTGCACGTTGTGTTGAATTACGTTGCGTTTGTGTGCGTTAAATCGGTTAGGCTCGGACAGGGCAGCTTCCACTTTTGTGCTATGGAACGCTATTCTGTGGATTTCTGCGCTATACTGCGATCTGATATGTTCAGCTTGGCTCTCCGAAAGACCGCAATA
>NW_017066758.1:0-246 GCF_001483705.2 Eufriesea mexicana | reverse complement strand
ATTCCATCTATTCTCCTTATTTATGCATAAAATCTTGCTCACCACGATATTTGTCGAAAATGTTAATAGAACTGAACTTTTCAGGCAGATTCTGTTGCAAAGCAATGGCTGTAGCAAACCAATAGGATCTTTCCACGTTATTTGCGCAGAATGGTTTGCTCGCCACGATATTAGTCGAAAATGACAATAAATTTGGACTTTTCGGTCATATTCTATTGCAATGCTGTGGCTATAGCAAACCAATAG
>NW_017066757.1:0-246 GCF_001483705.2 Eufriesea mexicana | reverse complement strand
GTGTATGTATGGATGCATGTATTGATGGATGTGTGTATGTATGGATGGATGGATGGATGGAAGCGTGGATTGTTGTCCGGACGTATGGATGGATGGATGGATGGATGTATGGATGAATAGATGTATGGATGTGTGTGTGGATGAATGGATGGGTGGATGGACGGAAAAGTGGGTAATTGGAATGGTGGATGAACGGATGCGTGAATGGGTGGTTGGGTGTATGGATGGATGTATGTATGGATCGAT
>NW_017066756.1:0-246 GCF_001483705.2 Eufriesea mexicana | reverse complement strand
CACAAAAGTTGAAGATATCCTATTCTAACCTATCCAAACGTAACATAACCAAGCGCAACATAACTCAGCCTTACGAGCCGAGAGCACTTCCGCCGGCCTCCCGAGAGGCAAGCAGAGGATAGTACAGCAATGCGGAGCGCAGATTTCGAACGAATAACAGTGTATGCCACAAAAGTTAAAGCCACCCTGACCAAACCTAACCAAACGTAACGTAGCCAAACGTAACCCGACTACACCTAACGCACC
>NW_017066755.1:0-246 GCF_001483705.2 Eufriesea mexicana | reverse complement strand
AAATAGCAGACTATAGCTCTAAGGTGATACTACATACCCTACCCTAACCAACTGTGATAAGACATAACGTAACTTAACTCAACCTAACGTGCCGCGACCACTGCTGCTGGCCTCCACACAGCCAAATAGAAAGTATTAGAGCACGGTAGGGCGCAGAGGCCCATCTAATATCAGACTATAGCTCTAAAGTCGAAGCTATCCTCTCCTAACTACGCCAATCGTAATATAATCAAACTTAAGCTAACT
>NW_017066754.1:0-246 GCF_001483705.2 Eufriesea mexicana | reverse complement strand
GAATTTTCCAGGTAGATTCTATAGCGTTCTAATGGCTATAGCACGCCAATACAATCATTCCTAAGTATTTATGCAAGAAAGTTAGGTCACCAAGATATTAGCAGAAAATGTAAATTAAATTCAATTTTCCAGCCAGGTTCTATAGCATTGTAATCGCTTTAGCACGCCGGTAGAATCTTTCCACCTTATATATCCAACAAAGGTAGGTCACCACGATATTAGTCGAAAATGTCAATAAAATGGAAT
>NW_017066753.1:0-246 GCF_001483705.2 Eufriesea mexicana | reverse complement strand
TTTTCGTTATGCTAATAATTTTCATGACATAAAATTGTCTGTTATCTTATGATAAAGAATATACGACTTTGACAATAGATGACGCGATTAGTATACTTCAACAGATACCACACCTGCATCCAAGGGGATTTAGAAATGGTAAATATTTAATTACTTTTCGTTATGCTAATAATTTTCATAACATGAAATTGTCTATTATCGAATAATAAAGAACATTTGACCACGTAGAACGATTAATCTTCCGTG
>NW_017066752.1:0-246 GCF_001483705.2 Eufriesea mexicana | reverse complement strand
CAAATTATAAGGAAGTTCCAGGATACGATTGCATAACCGTTAGACTGCTTTTAAAGGGTTACCCCAAAATGCTATAATCGCAGTAGACCAAATGCAGTTACTGGATTGCAGTATTTTCCAGTCCAATGAAAATTGCAGAAATTATAGTAATATCTAGATCCGTAAAATGATCACAAGGAGCTTCTTCTTATTGGCCTATATCCTCACTGCCGATTCTTTCAAAATTGCTAGAAAAAGGAATTCGGA
>NW_017066751.1:0-246 GCF_001483705.2 Eufriesea mexicana | reverse complement strand
ATCGGCGCATTACGTTCAGTTACGCTACGTTTGGTTAGGTTAGGTTAGGTCAGGTTTGGTTAGTGTATCTTTGATTTTCGTGCCATACACAGCTTTTCGGAGGATTTCCACCCTCTACATTGTCCTATTATCCTCTGCTCGGCTCTGAGGTGGCCAGAAGCAGTGGGTGCGGAGCGCTAGTTGGATCTATGCTACGTTTGGTTATGTTACGTTTAGTTAGGGTAGGAGAGAATAACATTGACTTTT
>NW_017066750.1:0-246 GCF_001483705.2 Eufriesea mexicana | reverse complement strand
ATGCCTACAGCACGCCAATAGATTCTTTCCTCCTTATTTATGCAAGCAAGTTAACTCACGGCGGTATTAGTCGAAAATGTCAATAAAATTTAACTTTCCAGCCAGATACTATAGCATAGCGACGGCATAGCACGTGAATTGAATCTTTCCTCCTTATACATGCAAGATAGTTATCTCACCACGATGTTAGACGAAAATGTCAATAAATTTGAATTTTCCATACACACTCTATATCAACGCAATGGC
>NW_017066749.1:0-246 GCF_001483705.2 Eufriesea mexicana | reverse complement strand
GGTGTAATCGAAAAAGAAAAAGAATTGAAACAAGATCGTTTGAAATAATTAATATTTCGCATACTAAAATCGTGACTCCTTTTCTTTGTAAATCTAGAAGTTATGACAATATCGAACAGTAAATTATTAAATTAAATTAAATTATTCGTTTGAAATAATTAATAGTTGGAATAGTCAAATCCCCTGATTCCCTTTATTTTTAAATCTAAAAGTTACGACAATACCGAACAGTAAATTATTAAATTA
>NW_017066748.1:0-246 GCF_001483705.2 Eufriesea mexicana | reverse complement strand
CATCCATCCACCCATCCATAAATCCATCTAACCATACATCCATCCATCCATACATCCATACATCCATACAACAATCCATCCATCCATCCATCCATACATCAATACAAACGTAAATACATCCATTCATCCGTACATCCATAAATCCTTACATCCATCCATCCATACATACAACGATCCATCCATCCATTCTTCCATACATCCATCCTTCCATACATCTGCCCACCCATAGATCCACCCACCCATACA
>NW_017066747.1:0-246 GCF_001483705.2 Eufriesea mexicana | reverse complement strand
TTCTATACCTTTCGTATGGCAATAGCACGCCAATAGAATATTTCCTCCTTATACATGCAAGAAAGCTGGCTAACCACAATATTAGTCGAAAACGTCAATAAAATTTTATTTTCCAACCAGATACTATAGGATTGCAATGACTATATTTCGCCAGTAGAATCTTTCCTCCTTATATATGCAGGGAAGTTAGATAACCACGATAGTAGCCAGTAGTATGAATAAAATTGAATTTTCCAGCCAGATTCC
>NW_017066746.1:0-246 GCF_001483705.2 Eufriesea mexicana | reverse complement strand
TAATATAAATATATTTATTATATGAAATAATATACAAAGAAATATTTTAAAATATTATTAAAGAACAATATCTAATTTTGATTAAAAACCAATAAAGGAATCTCTGTTTTTAAATAAAAAATAATTAATTTAAAATAATTTGATGAAATCATAATGAAACTGTCAAAAATTAAAATGTCTGTTACAATACTTTTCTAATTTCAAATTATATTCTTTGATTAATTAATCAAAGATGGATATCCAAAA
>NW_017066745.1:0-246 GCF_001483705.2 Eufriesea mexicana | reverse complement strand
TTGGCTCTGGTGAGTGCAGCAATAGCGGTCCCGGCACGTTAGGTTGAGTTAGGTTACGTCCGCCTCCGTCAAGTTTTGCCTGGTTAGGATGGGGTAGCTGTGACTTTCGTGGTGTCACAATGCTGTGATTGTTCGGGATAGCTCTGACTTCTGCACTTCGCACTGCTCTTCTATGAGCTTCTACGCCCTAATTTGCCCCATCACGCTCTGCTTGTCTCCAGGGACGCCAGGAATGGTGGTCGCAGC
>NW_017066744.1:0-246 GCF_001483705.2 Eufriesea mexicana | reverse complement strand
AAACATAACCGAGCGTGACATTGATGAACCTAAAGTGCCGAGGCCACTGTTGCTGGTTTCCCCTGAGTCGAGCAGAGTATGGTGGAGCAATCAATGAAGAACATTGAAGTACAGTAGTCAACCGCATAGCAGCGTATGGCGCAAAAGTCATAGATATCCTATCCGGACCTATCCAAACGTAATATTAGCAGACGTAATGTAACTCAACCTATCGTGCGGTGACTTGTATTGCTGGCAGCCCCAGAG
>NW_017066743.1:0-246 GCF_001483705.2 Eufriesea mexicana | reverse complement strand
ACGTTAGGTTAAGTTATGTTGTGTTTGGTTATACTACGTTTGGAAATGATGGGAAAGGGCAACCTTGACTTTGTGCTATACAATGCTACTTGGCCGATTTCTGCGTCTACGTTGCTCTGCTATACTCTGCTAGTTTCTGGGAATGCCAGTAATAGTGATCTCTGCCTGTTATGCTGAGCTATATTACGTTCCGCTGCGTTATGCTACATTGTGTTAGGTACGGTTAGACTTGACCTTCGCCGTGTA
>NW_017066742.1:0-246 GCF_001483705.2 Eufriesea mexicana | reverse complement strand
GTGCAATTCACTGCTATTCGGTGGATTTCATCGCTCTAGTATGCTCCATATGCTCTACTTGGCCACGTGGAGGTCAGCAATATTGGCCTCGTCATGTCATGTTTAGTTACTCTACGTTTGGTTGGTTAGGAAAGGACAGGATGTGTCTGGATATGTTTGACTTTTGTGATGTACACTGCAATGCAGTGGATTTCTGCACTCTTCTGTGCCCTAGTATATTCTGCTTGGCTCCGTGGGGCCAGCAAT
>NW_017066741.1:0-246 GCF_001483705.2 Eufriesea mexicana | reverse complement strand
CCTGGAACGATCGAGAGCTATCGCGGACACAAAGTCGCCGCCATCAAAGTCGCCGACCGCCGGGTTCGGTCGTCGGCAGCGGTTCTCTTACAATAATAATAACAATGAAAAATTAACAAATTTTTCATTATTAGAGGAGAAAGTAATCGTTAATAAAATCGACAATGACCGTGTAGTTTCGTCGATCTACGGTCCATCGTTGACAATATAAAGACCGCGCAATCGGTTCGAAGTTCCTTCCCAGGT
>NW_017066740.1:0-246 GCF_001483705.2 Eufriesea mexicana | reverse complement strand
TTTCGTTGCAGCGAAATATTCCACGAATCGGGACGCTTGAAGGATCGAACGATTAATAGCGTTGGAACGAATCTGAGAAAAAGTGAAATAGAAGAAGAGACAGGCTTTGGAAATTATTCTACTGGACTACCCGCGTATATGGCCGCGAGTTGTCCCCGTCGTTTTCCAAAATTGTTTATTAAGCCTCCTTTCCGATTACGTTGGTTTTGCCAGCCTTTTAATTTCGAAGCTTTCGTTGTAGTGAAA
>NW_017066739.1:0-246 GCF_001483705.2 Eufriesea mexicana | reverse complement strand
CAAAGGTATCCTAACCTAACCCAGACTACCCTAGCAAAACCAAGCGTAACATATCTCAACCTATCATTCCGAGACCACTATTGCTGTCCTCCCCAGAGCCACGTGGAGCATGTTAGAGCATTGCAGGGTTTAGAAATCGACAAACGTAAACAAAAACAAACGTACCGCAGCCACTACCTCTGACGTCCCCAAAGACAAGCAGAATATGATGGAGCACAGTAGAGCTCAGGAATCCACCGAATAGCA
>NW_017066738.1:0-246 GCF_001483705.2 Eufriesea mexicana | reverse complement strand
TTAGGTAACGGTCGGCTAGTTTAGGAGGTGATAGCTTTGACTATTGTGCTGTACACTGCTATTTGGATGGTTCCAGCGCTCCGCATTGCTCTAGTGTGTTCAATTGGCACTGCGAAGCCAGCAAAAGTGTTCTCGGCACCTTATGTTGAGCAATGTTACGTCCCGTTTGGATAGGTTAGGCTTAGTTCGGTTAGGATAGCTCTTACTTTTGTTCTGTGCACTGATATTCGTTGGATTTCTGTGCTG
>NW_017066737.1:0-246 GCF_001483705.2 Eufriesea mexicana | reverse complement strand
AATCTATAACTTACTATAATTTTATGAATAGATCACCTAGCTTTCTCAATGCAATGACAGGTAGAGCCATATACTTACCATAGAATAAGTCTATTAAAAATTCATAACATGTTATAACTCAATGAATAGGTCACTTACCGTTCTCAATCCAATGGTAGGTATAGCCATCCACATACCATAGGGTAAGTCTATTCAAAATCTATAACCTGCTACAATTTAATAAATAGACCATCTAACGTTCTCAAT
>NW_017066736.1:0-246 GCF_001483705.2 Eufriesea mexicana | reverse complement strand
TCACTCTTTTCTTCATATACATCAACTTCGACATTCTGAAATATAACGCATTAAAGATGATCATTGACTTTGACCATTGATGGCAATAATTATTTAAACAGGCGCACAACATTCATTTCAACCTCAACCTATACTCAATATCCTGTTGTTACAAGAGGACATCACCTAAATTAATTATATCCCTTTTTGTCTGCCGAAATCATCTCCCTTTTACGAATATAATAATAATAATATATAAATATTGTC
>NW_017066735.1:0-246 GCF_001483705.2 Eufriesea mexicana | reverse complement strand
GGTGGAACGGCACGTTCATCGTGGACTTGTCGTTTGCATCGCCGGCAGCTGTGCGGCGGGTCACCGGCTGGAGAGTGGCGGAGGAGGTGGAAACGCTCAGCGACCACCTCCTCATCACCATGATGCTTGCCGTCACTCCTCGCACCGCTCTGGAACCACCCAGCGGGAAGCACAACACCTCGTCGCGATGGGCGCTCGGGCGCCTCGACCGCGACCTCTTCGCCGAGGCTGTCCAGGTCGTCGAAT
>NW_017066734.1:0-246 GCF_001483705.2 Eufriesea mexicana | reverse complement strand
CCAGAAATAGTCTTTGACGTTTGCAATGCACACTGAAATGCGGTGGATTTCTTCGCTCTACTGCGCTCTAGTCTGTTCCGCTTAGCTATCGGAAGGACAGAAATAATGTTCTCGCCAAGTTTGTTCGAGATATGCGACGTTTGGCTATGTAACGTTAGCTATGGTTAGGTTTGGGTAGCTTCATCATTTCTGCTATGCACTGCGATTCTATGGATATCTGCACACCACTAGCCTCCATTTTGCTCC
>NW_017066733.1:0-246 GCF_001483705.2 Eufriesea mexicana | reverse complement strand
TAACCAAACGTAGAAAAACTAAACATAACGAGCCGAGATTTCTATTGCTCCCCCACTCCAAATACAAGCAGAGCACATTAGAGCGCGATAGAGCGAAAAAATCCGCCGCATAGCGGTGCATAGGCAAAAGTAAAAGCTATCGCATCCTAACCTAACCAAAACTTATCTAACCAAACGAAACACAACTCAACCTAACGCGCCGCGTCCACTATTCCTGGCTTCCTCAGGACGAGGCGGGACATATTG
>NW_017066732.1:0-246 GCF_001483705.2 Eufriesea mexicana | reverse complement strand
CAATAATCTGTTATATCTTGGTGAATAGATCGCCTGACGCTTTCAATACAATGGCAAGTACAGACATGTACTTGCCAGAAAATTGGTCCATTCAAAAGCTATAACATGTTATAGCTTGCCATCAATCCAATGGCAAATAGTGTCACCTTCTTGCCAGAGAATAGGTCTATTCAATATCTATAATCCGCTATAGCTTGGTGAATATATCGCATAACGGCTTCAATTCAATGGCAAGTACAGTCATCT
>NW_017066731.1:0-246 GCF_001483705.2 Eufriesea mexicana | reverse complement strand
TAATGCTACGTTTGGTTACATTATGACAGGATATCTCTGACTCTTACGCTACACACAGCTATTAGGTGGACTCATGCGCTCTACTGTGCTCTAGAATATCCTGCTCTGCTCCTGGGTGGCCAGCAACAGTGGTCTCTGCGCGTTAGGTTATGGTGTGTAACGGTTGGATATACTACGTATGGATAGGCTATGATAGTGTATCTTTGACTTGTGTGCTGTACACCGCAATTTGGTGGACTCCGGCGT
>NW_017066730.1:0-246 GCF_001483705.2 Eufriesea mexicana | reverse complement strand
TAAGCAAGAAAGTTAGCTCGCCACTATATAAGTCGCAAATGTCAATAAAATTGAATATTCCAGCCATATCCTGCAGCAATGCAATGGCTACAGCACGACAATAGAATATTTCATTCTTATTTATGCACGAAAGATAGCTCACCACGGTATTAGTGGAAAATGTCAATGAAATTGAATATTCCAGCCAGATTCTAAACCATTGCTATGGCTATAGCGCGCCAATAGAATCTATCCTCCTCATTTATG
>NW_017066729.1:0-246 GCF_001483705.2 Eufriesea mexicana | reverse complement strand
AGAACATACTAGAGCACAGGAGAGCGCAGAAATCCACTGAATAGCAGTTTATAGCACAAAAGTAAAAGATATTCTAGCCTAACCTATCCAAACATAACAGAACCAAACGTAACATAGCTCATCGTGTCTAGACCACTATTGCTCCATTCACCAGAGACAACCTGAATACGCTAGAGCACAGTCGAGCGCCTAACACCGCCGCAATTCAGTGTAAAGCACAGGAGTCAAAGGTAAACATACCTAACC
>NW_017066728.1:0-246 GCF_001483705.2 Eufriesea mexicana | reverse complement strand
TTGTTTAACGTAGACTTTCTATGCCACATGTATTTATCATACCTTTACTCGAACCTGCATTATGCATCATAGCCTCTGCCACACACGTGTCGCATATCTACGTGCTTCGTAGAGCTATCCGTATTTGGAAATTATTCTGTGAACCTGTTAGAAGGATTTAACAATCCATTTAACATCTTCGATGCATATTTCTGAATTAATCAGCTAAAACCGAATTTAACATAGTGCTTAATACCTGTCCATCAC
>NW_017066727.1:0-246 GCF_001483705.2 Eufriesea mexicana | reverse complement strand
CCACCCATACATCCACCAATACGTCCATCCATCCGAACATCCGTCCAACCATACATCCGTACACCCATACATACGTATCAACCATACATCTACACATCCATGCAACCACACCTCAACCCATCCATACATCCATCGATCCATACATCCATACCTCAATCCATTCATACACACATCCATCCATAAAGCCATTCATCCATTCATACATCCATCCATACATCCACCTTGCCACACATCCATCCATCCATA
>NW_017066726.1:0-246 GCF_001483705.2 Eufriesea mexicana | reverse complement strand
TATATGCCTACTCTACGCATCTTTAACACGGATTAATTCGAAATCTAAGCTGCATACGAAAAAATGTCACTTTTCATTTTTGATTTATTTTTTCACGCAGATGCACTCTGTCTCGACTTGTACCGCCATTTCGAAAACACCCTGTATAATGGATAGGTGAAGTATCTATCGAAAAATTGCGCGTTGAGCTACGTATTATAATAATTTCGGTTTAAATTCGAGTAATTTATTAACTTTCGAGACGCT
>NW_017066725.1:0-246 GCF_001483705.2 Eufriesea mexicana | reverse complement strand
ATTCTTGATTATTATAGAAGAAAAGTAATTATTTACGAAATCGGCAAAGATCGTGACTTTCCGCCGATCTTCGGTCGATCGTCGGCTATATAAAGACCGCACGAACCGAGCGGAGATCATTTATCGTTTCGAGTTCGGAACGATCACATCTAAATTTTCGTCAAGGGAGTGGGTTGGTGGTGGGTGGAGGGTTGTCAATCGTCATTAATTAGACCCTTCGGCTAGAAAATGACCATTGTCCATTCC
>NW_017066724.1:0-246 GCF_001483705.2 Eufriesea mexicana | reverse complement strand
ATCGATGTATGGATGTATGGATGTATGGTTGAATGGATGTATGGATGGACGTATGTATGGATAGATGCATTTATGGATGGCTAGGTGAATGGATGCATGTATGGATGTTTGGATTGGTGTGTTTATGAATGGATGTTTGGATTGTTGTATTTATGGATGGATTTAAGTATGAACGGATGGACGGATGGACGCATCGGTGGATGTATGTAAGCATGGATATATGTACGGATGTATGGATGTATGGAT
>NW_017066723.1:0-246 GCF_001483705.2 Eufriesea mexicana | reverse complement strand
CATAAATAAGGAGGAAAGATTCTATTGGCCAGCTATAGCCATTGCGATCCTATAGTATATGGATGGAAGATACAATTTTATTGACATTTTCGACAAATATCGTGGCGAGCTAACGTTCTTGCATTTATAATGAGGAAAGATACTATTGCCGTGCTATAGCCATTGCAATTCTATAGAGTCTGTCTTGAAAATTCAATTTTATTAACATTTTCGACAAATATCGTCGTGGGCTATCTTTCTTGTATA
>NW_017066722.1:0-246 GCF_001483705.2 Eufriesea mexicana | reverse complement strand
TACATACATCCATACATGCATCCATCCATACATCCATACATCCATCCATAAATCCATTCATCCTCCCATCAATAAATCCATCCAACCATAGATGCATCCATCCATACATTCATTCATCCATACATCCACCCATCCAAACGTTCATCGACTCATACATCTATCCATCCATAGATCAATCCACCAATCCATCCATCCATACATCGATACATACATCAATACGTCCATCCATTCATTCATCCATACATC
>NW_017066721.1:0-246 GCF_001483705.2 Eufriesea mexicana | reverse complement strand
GGTCTCCGGGGAGACCGGCAACAGTGGTCTTGGCACGTTAGTTTGAGTTTGGTCACGTTTGGTTAGGTTGGTTCACGCTAATTTCTCTCGGGATAGCTTTGACATTCTCACTTCACCCCGTTAATCCGTGGTTATCGGCGCTCCACTGTGCTCTACCATATTATGTTTGGCCCTGGCGAGGCAAGCAATAGTGATTGAGGCACGTTAAATTAAGGCAGGTTACGTCTGGTTCGGTTGGGTTATGAT
>NW_017066720.1:0-246 GCF_001483705.2 Eufriesea mexicana | reverse complement strand
ATCATCCTGGACGATTCTATAGCTTTGCAATGCCTATAGCACGCCAATGGGATCTTTCCTCCTCATTTATGCTAGGAAGTTAGCTCACAACGATATTTGTCAAAAATGTCAATGAAATTGTATTTTCCTTCCGGATTCCATTGCGTTGCAATGCCTGGAGCACGACAACAGAATCTTTCCTATTTATTTATGCAAGAAAGATAGCTCACCAGAGTATTAGCCGAAAATATCAATAAAAGTGTGCTT
>NW_017066719.1:0-246 GCF_001483705.2 Eufriesea mexicana | reverse complement strand
TAGGTTGTGTTCGGTTAGTTCATGTTGGGTTAGTTTCGGCAAGGATAGCATCGACCTTCCTGTTATATACCGCTGTCCGGTGGATTTCAGCGCGGGACATGCGGAGGCCAGCGATAGTGATCTCGGCAGGTTAGGTTGAGTTACGGTACGTTTGGTTAGGTTATGTTATGTCATGGTCGGTCAGGTTATATTCGACTTTCGTGATATAAACTGCTATTCGGCGGATTTCTGCACTCCATTCTTCTC
>NW_017066718.1:0-246 GCF_001483705.2 Eufriesea mexicana | reverse complement strand
GGCAGGAAAATTAAATTTTATTGACGTTTTCGACTAATATCGTGGTGGGCGTGCTTTCTTGCTAAAATAAGGAGGAAAGATTCTATTGTCGTCCTATAGCCATTGCAATGCCATTGAATCTGTCCGAAAAATACAATTTTAATGACATTATCGAATAATATCGTGGTGAGCTACATTTCTTTAATAAAGAAGAAAGAAACATCCGATTGGCGCGCTATAGCCATTGCAATGCTATAGAATCTGGTG
>NW_017066717.1:0-246 GCF_001483705.2 Eufriesea mexicana | reverse complement strand
CTTTGTATAAACGCACACATCTTTTAGAAACCGCGGAAGCTAGAATAATTTAAATTACGTATTTGTCTTCGTTAAAGTAAGCTCTAAAAGAATTACAAAATGGTTATTACGGACCTAAAGGAAATTTATAGTACATAGAACAGCGTTGCCTAATTCTATCTATTCTCATACAAAATTCATATGAGCAGTTATACGAGAGATCATTAATTATATCTTCCAACTTGTTTTCATGCTTTCCATATTTAT
>NW_017066716.1:0-246 GCF_001483705.2 Eufriesea mexicana | reverse complement strand
TCGCCTAAAATACATTTTTTAACGTCAGAGTAAGCAAATTCAACCTGGGCCCCGCCTCCCATCACCCCGTCCAACCATTCGTTGTCTGACTGTTAAACCATTAACCCTGTACACCCAAAAATCTCCAGCATCAGCACATCAACCCCTCTCCCTGTGTAAACTCTCGTATAATCAAATGTTTTAATTAATGTACACGATATGCAATACAGAATATTCGTATTACAATTATTCATCGTTTTCATCAAA
>NW_017066715.1:0-246 GCF_001483705.2 Eufriesea mexicana | reverse complement strand
CGGAGGCCAGCAATAGTGTTCGCGGCACGTTATATTCAATTACGCTACTTTCGGCGAAGTTAAATTTGGATGGGTTAGGATATGAATGAGTTGTCTTCTGTGCTATACACTGCCATTCGGTGGATTTGTACGCACCGCATTGCTCTACTATACTTTGCTTGAATCAGGGGAAACCAACAATACTGTTCGTGGTGCGATAGGTTTTGTAAGGTTTCGATGGTTTAGGTTAGGTTAAGATGTGTTTGT
>NW_017066714.1:0-246 GCF_001483705.2 Eufriesea mexicana | reverse complement strand
GCTAAACCAAGCGTACCCCGACCAATGTTTCTGGCCTGCACAGTGTCAAGCAGAGCTTACTAGCGGGCAGGAGGGTGCAGAAGTCCATAGTAATGCAGTGCATAGCACAAAAGTCATATGTTCCCAGACCGAAACATGGTTAACGTGACGTAACCAAACCTAGCCTACATTAAATATAACGTGCAGAGGCCACTATTACCGGCCTCCTCAAGGCCAAGCTGACTGTAGTAGAGCGCAGTCGATCGT
>NW_017066713.1:0-246 GCF_001483705.2 Eufriesea mexicana | reverse complement strand
GCGAGCAAAATTCGATTTTATTAACATTTTCGACTAATATCGTGGTGAGCAAACTTTCTTGCGCAGATAAGAAAGAAATATACTATTGACATGCTAAAGTCATAGCGATGCTATAGAATCAGGCTGGAAAATTCAATTTTAATGACATTTTCGGCCAATATCGTGGCGACCTAACTTTCTTGAATACATAAGGGGGAAAGATTCTACTGGCGTGCTATATCCATTGTAATGCAATAGAATCTGTCT
>NW_017066712.1:0-246 GCF_001483705.2 Eufriesea mexicana | reverse complement strand
GTACGGTTATGATGGGTTGGGAAAAATTTGCTCGGGGTAGCTTTAACTTTTGTGCCGCACACTGCTATCCGGTGGACTACGGCGCTCTACTCAGCTCTAGTATGTCCTGCTTGGCTCTGGGGACGACAGCAATAGCGGTATCATCACGTCAGATTGATTTATGCTATGTTTTGTTATGGTCTGTTTGTTTGGGTTAGGCTAGGGTAGTTTTGAATTTTCCGATATGCACTGAGATTCTGAGGATTT
>NW_017066711.1:0-246 GCF_001483705.2 Eufriesea mexicana | reverse complement strand
TCGTAGTTCTACGATGATCATTGTGCTTATGAATATTCCACATTTGTACCTTCTCTTTGTATTTGTATCGCATGTTACCGGTTTACTGCTGTTGCGCGACAGGTAAACATGTAATACAGTTCTTATGATATTCTAACTATTCTTTAATTTGGGGGAATATAGTGGTTTATGTCAACGACCATGCCACGAAGAAAGCACTCAGTATTTACTCGTGCTGTCTCACTCATAATGTCAGTATAGGTGTGT
>NW_017066710.1:0-246 GCF_001483705.2 Eufriesea mexicana | reverse complement strand
TGACCGGACCTGAACTGTACTTTCCTGACCTGACCTGAACTGACATTATCTGACCTGCCCTGGCTTGACCTGACCTGACCTGTCCCGACCTGGCCTGAAATGACCTGACTTGACCTGACCTGACCTGCCCTGACCTGACCTTACCAGACCTGACTTGACCTGACATGACCTGACCTCACCTGACCTGAACTGACCTTACCTGACATGTCCTGACCCGACCTGACCGGACCTGACATGCACTGACCT
>NW_017066709.1:0-246 GCF_001483705.2 Eufriesea mexicana | reverse complement strand
CCTAACGTGCCAAGACCGGTATAATTGCCCCCCTGGCCCCTACCAGAGCCAAGCTGGATATATTAGAGCAAAGCAGTGCGCAGAAATCCACCGAATTGCAGTGTATAGCGCAAAAGTCAATCATACCCTGACATAACTAGACCAAACCTAACCTACCGAAACATGGTTTAACCCAATATAACATGACGAGACCAATGTTGCTGGCCTGTACAGCCCCAAGCATAGCATATTAGAGCACATTAGAGC
>NW_017066708.1:0-246 GCF_001483705.2 Eufriesea mexicana | reverse complement strand
CTCCGGCCAGATTCTACAGCATTGCAATGGCTATTGCGCGCCAAAAGTATCTTTCCTCCATACATATGCCAGGAAGCCAGCTGACCACGATATTAATGGCAAATATCATTAGTATTGGAATTTCCAGCCCGATTCTGCAGCATTGCAATGGCTGTAGCGCGCCAAAAGTATCTTTCCTCCTTGCTTATGCAAGGAATTTGGCTCACCACGATATTAATCGAAAATGTCAATAAAATTGACCTTTCC
>NW_017066707.1:0-246 GCF_001483705.2 Eufriesea mexicana | reverse complement strand
TCCACTTCCGGCACTGTATTTAGAAAAAAACGGCGAGAATCGAAAAAAAAACCACTGATTCTATTAGAGAAGAGCCAGTTCTACCGAGTGATAACGAAAAATCTAAATGAAAAAGCGGCTTTTGGGAAAGCTAAGCCACGAGAGATAACGTCGCACCATGACCTATCACACGCGTCCACTTTTGGCACTGTATTTAGAAAAATAACGGTCAAAATCAAAAAGAAATCATTGATTCTATTAGAGAAG
>NW_017066706.1:0-246 GCF_001483705.2 Eufriesea mexicana | reverse complement strand
CATACATACACACATCCATACAGACATCCATACATACATCCGTGCATGCTTCCATACATCCATGCATACATGCATCCATACATACGCCCTTCCGTACTCGTATCCATACATCCATACATATATTCGTTCATACATCCATACATACATTCATACGTAAATCCATGCAAACATGCATACACACAGCCATCCATACATCCATAGATATATCCATACATACATCCGTACATGCATCCGTTCTTCCGTCCA
>NW_017066705.1:0-246 GCF_001483705.2 Eufriesea mexicana | reverse complement strand
TATATAGAATATTCAGCAGAATACACATTAAGATAGTAAACACCCCGATCTAGACACTAAGATCACTAAACTGTAATCTCCACTCGATCGCTTTGTCAAACTCTTGTGATAAAGACATGCAACACTAGCAGCACTGTTCCCCATTCCCTTTACACTTGTTACAACCTTCAGACGATACTAACAAGCAGTAGGAAATATTCCAGAAACATACATCTTTGCTAACATCGGGTTCTGAGATTTAGGTTA
>NW_017066704.1:0-246 GCF_001483705.2 Eufriesea mexicana | reverse complement strand
TATATTAGAGCACAGAGGACCGCAGGAATCCGCCGCATTGTAGTGTAAAGCGGAAAAGTGGAAGACATCACAACATAACGTGGCATAACCTAACACAGCCAAACGAAGCCAATCCAAACACAACGCGCCTATCCCATTATTGCTGGCCCCCACATCGCAAAGCAGGGCACATTACAGGTGAGTAGAACGCAATGGTCCATAGAATGGCAGTGCACTTCACGAAAGTCGAAGATATCCATTCCCACC
>NW_017066703.1:0-246 GCF_001483705.2 Eufriesea mexicana | reverse complement strand
TGCCACAGCAGCGTAAACGGGCCTTACAACCCCGCGAAACAACATGGTTTTGAATTAATAACGATAATTGGATCGCGTGCACAGGTCACTATCTGGCTCGAAAGACCAAAAAATGTCGAAAATAGCGAATCTCTCTTGTTTCATAAGCGTTATTATATTATAAGCATATTTTATTTCGTTAACAAGCCAACTGTAGCGTTCTATTTATCGAATCCCTTCGATGTTGTAGAAAGTTTATCACTCGCC
>NW_017066702.1:0-246 GCF_001483705.2 Eufriesea mexicana | reverse complement strand
TCTATGGATGGATGGATGTATGGATGTATGTATGGATGTATGTATGGATGGGCGTATGGGTGGGGGGATTTATGGATGTGTGGATGTATGGATGTACGGTTGGATGGATGCATGGATGGATAGATGTATGGATCGATGCATGTATGGATGGGTGCTTGCATGGATGGATGGATTGGTGGTTCTATGGATGTATCGATGGGTGGATGCATGGATGGATGGATGTATGGCAATATGGACGTATGGATG
>NW_017066701.1:0-246 GCF_001483705.2 Eufriesea mexicana | reverse complement strand
AGTTAGGTCAAACTTGGTTAGGTTGGGTTAGGTTAGGTTTGGAATGGAAAGCTTTGACTTTAGAGCTATACACTGACGTTCAGTGGACTTCTTCGCTCTGCATTGCCCTAATATGCGCTGCTTGGCTCTGGGGAGGCCAGAAGTAGTGGTCTCTGCACGTTTTGTTGTGTTAGATTACGTTAGGTTGTGTTAGGTTGGGACAGGTTAGGTTAGGATATCTTTGACTTCCGTGCTACACACGGCAAT
>NW_017066700.1:0-246 GCF_001483705.2 Eufriesea mexicana | reverse complement strand
TCAATCCTATGGCAAGTGCAGCCATCTACTTGCCAGAGATTAGGTCTAATCAAAATGTATAACACGCTATAGCATGGTGAATAGATGCCATAACTCCCTCAATCCAATGGCAAGTACAGCCATCTACTTGCCAGAGGATAAGTATATTCAATACCTATAAGATGCCATAGCTTGGTGATTAGGTCGCCTATCGCCTGCTATCGAATGGCATGTACCTCCAGATACTTGCCAGGGAAAAAGTATATT
>NW_017066699.1:0-246 GCF_001483705.2 Eufriesea mexicana | reverse complement strand
AGCCTACAGCTCGAAAGTCATAACTACCTCGTCCTAACCTAACCAATCGTAACACCACCAAACATAACTAAACTCTACCTAACGCGCCGCCGCCACTATTGCTGGTCTTCCCAGAGCCGGGTACGACATATTAGTGGCGAGTAGAGTGCAGAAATCCAAAGAATAGCGGTGTAAGTCGGAAAGGTAAAAGATACCCAAACCAAACCCAAACGAACGTATCCAAACCTCACTTAGTAAGCTCAACAT
>NW_017066698.1:0-246 GCF_001483705.2 Eufriesea mexicana | reverse complement strand
CACGCCAAAAGGGTCTGTCCTCCATACTTATGCCAGGAAGCTAGTTCACCAAGATATTAATCGTAAATGTCAATAAAATTGAACTTTCCAGCCCGATTCTGCAGCATTGCAATGGCAATAGCTGGCCAAAGGTATCTTTCCTCTTTACTTATGCAAGGAAGTTGTCTTATCACGCTATTAGTTGAAAATGTCAATAAAATTGAATTTTCCCGCAAGATTCTATATCGTTGCAATGGTTACAGCTTG
>NW_017066697.1:0-246 GCF_001483705.2 Eufriesea mexicana | reverse complement strand
ACATAACCGAACGTAACGCAGCGGAAACCAGCGTGCCGCGATCACTATTGCTGGCCTACCCCACTTCGAGCAGAGTGAAGTAAATAAGAGTAGAGCGCAGCGCTCCCCCGAGAAACAGTGTGTAACGCGAAGGACAAAGCGATCCATACCTTACCCAACCAACGTAACCAAACCAAACAAAGTATAACTCATCCTATCGTGCCGAGACCAATACTGCAGGCCTCCCCATAGCCTAGAAGAGTATAC
>NW_017066696.1:0-246 GCF_001483705.2 Eufriesea mexicana | reverse complement strand
TCTGCACCAAGATAAGCTGGATAATTAGAAAGAAAAGAATTGCAATTTTGGATTGACTAATATGACAATCGTCAAATGACATCGTTATATGCTACGAGTTGCAATTTTGGGTTGACAGCAATTAGGTTGTCATACTTAGAAAAGAGTAACTGAGATCGTCCAAAGGTTACCTAATTTTTCTCTCACTTAATAGATAGTTGGTGACAAAAGTTGGACACAACCAACACTGGATTTAAACTTCCTGTT
>NW_017066695.1:0-246 GCF_001483705.2 Eufriesea mexicana | reverse complement strand
CGTAGCCTAACCAAACGTAGTCCAACTGGACATAACTTGCCGCGACCACCATTGCTGGGCTCCGCAGATGCAAGCAGATCATATTACAGCACATTAGAGCGCAGGAATCCACCAAAAAGTTCGAAGCTACCGTATCCTAATGTATACAACTTTAACATAACCAAACGTGACATGTCCACACCCAACGTACCGCGACCACTATTGCTGGCCCCACCAGAGTCGAGCAGCACATATTAGGGGAGAGTA
>NW_017066694.1:0-246 GCF_001483705.2 Eufriesea mexicana | reverse complement strand
GATTAGACTTAGTCTATGGTGAGTAGATGGCTATACATACCATTGGATTGAGAGCGTTAAGTGGTCTAATCTTCGAGATATAACAGATTATGAATTTTTAATTGACTTATTCTGTGATAAGTAGATGGCAATACCTATCATTGCATTGAGAACGTTAGGTGATCTATTCATCAAACTACCGTAAGTTATATATTTTGAATAGACCTATTCAATGGTGAGCAAATGGCTATACCTACCATTGGATTG
>NW_017066693.1:0-246 GCF_001483705.2 Eufriesea mexicana | reverse complement strand
GGTTGTGATCCGGCGCCGCCCTTGCGATAGGGGTGACGTTAAATCTATAACATCATGCATGGCACGGGCCTATCCAGTAACACGTTTTCTTAGAGTCACTTGGTACCGATAGGGTTGACTGCCCGACAAACCGCTTCTCGACTTCGGTGCCCCTAACTAGGATTTTTAACAAACGGGAAAGTGCCCCCACCGCGGTGGGGGTCCCATGATGGGCGAACCGTTCGCATAAAATAATATATGATGGAA
>NW_017066692.1:0-246 GCF_001483705.2 Eufriesea mexicana | reverse complement strand
GCTCCGTGAGGGCAGCAACAGCGGCATCGGCAGGTTGCTCTGAGTTATGTTACGATGGTAAAATCTCTGATGGTTTGCGTTACGTACAGGTAGCTATGACTCTTGTGATGTACACTGCGAATCTGAGGGTTTCTGCGTTCTACTCTCCACTAATGTGTTCTGCTTGACTTTGGGGTGGCCAGGAATTGTGGTCGCGGCACGCTAGATTGAGTTGAGTTACGTTTGGTTATGTTACGATTGGTTAGG
>NW_017066691.1:0-246 GCF_001483705.2 Eufriesea mexicana | reverse complement strand
AGGAAAGATTCAATTCACGTGCTATGCCGTCGCAGTGCTATAGTATCTGGCTGGAAAGTACAATTTAGTTGACATTTTCGACTAATATCGTGGTAAGCTAACTTTGTTGCGTAAGGAAGGAGGAAAGATTCAATTGGCGTGCTATAGCCAATGCATTGCCATAGTATCTGGCTGGAAAATTCTATTTTACTGACATTTTCGACTAATATCGTGCTGAGCCACCTTTCTTGCATATATAAGGAGTAA
>NW_017066690.1:0-246 GCF_001483705.2 Eufriesea mexicana | reverse complement strand
AAGGTTATGTTATCCTAACCTAAGCAAGCGGAACACAACTAAACGAACCTAACACTGCCTAGCGCGCCGCGGCCACCATTTCTGACCTCCACGAACCAAAGCAGATCGTACTAAATCTCAGTAGAGCGCAGAAGCCCACCGAATGGCAGTGTTCGGCACAAAATTTAAAGCCACCGTATCAAACCCAACCAAATGTAACAAAAGCGGAAGTAACGTAACAGAAACTTTCGTGCCACGTCCGTTATT
>NW_017066689.1:0-246 GCF_001483705.2 Eufriesea mexicana | reverse complement strand
TTGGTTAGGCCTTGTTCGTTCGGGTTAGGCTTGGATAGCCTTGGCTTTCTGCTATTCACTCCGTTTGTATGGAATGCTGCGCTCTACTCTCCTCTACTGTACCCTGTTTTTTTTCTGAGGAGGCCAGCAAGAGTGTTCGCGGCTAGATAGGCGGAGATACGTTAGGTTTGGTTTGGTTATGTCAGGTTAGGTTTGGTTAGGGTAGCTTTGACTTTTGTGCAATACAATGTCATTCGTTGGATCTCT
>NW_017066688.1:0-246 GCF_001483705.2 Eufriesea mexicana | reverse complement strand
ATCAGGGGAAAGATTCTATTGGTATGCTATAGCCATTGCTATGCTATAGAATCTGACTGGAAAATTCAATTATATTGACATTTTCAACTAATATTGTGGTGAGCTAATTTTGTTGCATGAATAAGGAGGAAAGAGACTATTGGCATGCTATAGCCATTGCAATGCTATAGAATCCGCCTGGATAATTCATTTTTCTTGACATATCCGACTAATACCGTGGTGAGCTAATTTTGTTGCATAAATAAG
>NW_017066687.1:0-246 GCF_001483705.2 Eufriesea mexicana | reverse complement strand
GCATTGACTTTTGTGCTATGCACCGTTTTTCTGTGGATTCCTGCCATCTACCGCGCTCTACTGAAACCCCCTTGGATCTGAGGAGGGCAGAAACTGTTGTCGCGGCATGTTATGCTTAGTTTTCTTTCATGTTACGGTATATTAGTCCGGGTTAGGTTTGGGTATCTTTCGCAATCCTGCTGCACACTGCGATTCTATGAATTTCTGCACTCTACTCTCCTCTAATGCTTTCTGCTTTGCTCTGGG
>NW_017066686.1:0-246 GCF_001483705.2 Eufriesea mexicana | reverse complement strand
GTGGCAATGCTATGTTCGGCTAGGTTTGAATAAGGTAGCTTTGACTTTTGTTCTGCACACTGCTATTCGGTGGATTCCTGCGTTTTACATTGCTTTACTGCCCTCTGCTTGACTCTGGCGGGCTCAGCGACAGTGGTCGAGGCACGCACGGTTGTGTTAGCTTACGCTTGGCTTGGTTAGGGAAAGGTACATTTGGTAACGATAGCTCTTGCCTTTCTGCTATTCACTGTTAATCGGCGGATTCCT
>NW_017066685.1:0-246 GCF_001483705.2 Eufriesea mexicana | reverse complement strand
CTCAACCTTACGTGCCGAGACTACTGTTGCTGGCCTCCACAGGGTCGAGCAGTGTGCAGTAGATATAGCGTAAATATCCTCCGAACAGCACAACAGTCCATGCTATGCTCTCCTAACCAGACTAATCGGAACATAACCAAACGAAGCCTAACAAAACCTACCTTACGATGACCACTTTTGCTTGCATCCCCAGAGTGGAACAGGGTATAGTGGAGCAATGTAGAGCGGGAAAGCCAACAAATAGCA
>NW_017066684.1:0-246 GCF_001483705.2 Eufriesea mexicana | reverse complement strand
CGGTAAATGTGGCGTGAAGAAGAGGTAACCCTCGAATAATATATTCCAAATTCAAATAATTTCGTTTTCATGGTGTAGCCTATTTTTGGAAAACAAACCGATATAGGATCCTATTTTTAGGAAATAGAATCGCGAATTAGCTGAATTTTATCAGGCAATTAGCGATTGGTTATACACATCTTCAAGTTCAACAAAGGACATAAAGTATGAGTGTTGGTTGTATATATGTGAATACGAATAAAGTTG
>NW_017066683.1:0-246 GCF_001483705.2 Eufriesea mexicana | reverse complement strand
TGCTGTGCTCTACTAAATTCTGCTTGCCTCCGTGTATGCCAAAAGCAGCAGTCGAGGAAAGTTTTGATGAGCTATGCTACGTTTGGTTGGGTAAACTTGGGTCAGGTTATGCTAGGATACCTACGGCTTTTGTGCTTTTCATTACCATGCGGCGGATCTCTGTGCACTAGTGCTTCCTATTAGATGCGGCTTGCCCATGTGGAGGCCAGCAATGGCGGCCTCGTAGTGTTAGGTTGAGTTATGTTG
>NW_017066682.1:0-246 GCF_001483705.2 Eufriesea mexicana | reverse complement strand
GACAGGACCTGATGAGACCTGACCTAATCTGACTTAACCTAACCTAACCTAACCTAAGCTAACATATTCTAACTTTGAAAACCTATCCTAGCCAAGCCTACCCAAGATTTAGCAAACCTAACATAACCAAATCCAACCTACCCAAACCTTTCATAACCTAACATAACGAAACCTAATCTAACGCGACCTAACCAAACCTAGCTAACCTAGCTTAATCTAACCTAACATAACCTAACCCAACCAATC
>NW_017066681.1:0-246 GCF_001483705.2 Eufriesea mexicana | reverse complement strand
AAGCTTCCTCGCATAAATAAGTAGGATAGATTCAATTGGCGTGCTATAGCCATTGCAATGCAACAGAATCTGACAGGAAAATTCAATTCTATATACATTTTCGACTAATATCGTGGTGAACACACTTCCTCGCAGAAGTAAGGCCGTTAAATTATATTGGCGTGATATAGAAAATGCGTTGCGATAGAATGTGACTAGAATGTTCAATTTTACTGACAATTTCGACTAATATCTGCGTGAGCAAGC
>NW_017066680.1:0-246 GCF_001483705.2 Eufriesea mexicana | reverse complement strand
GCATACTAGCTCACAGTTGAGCGCAGAAGTCAACCGATTACCAGTGAGTTGCATAAAAGACAATGCTATTCATTCCTAACATATCCAAACTTAACATTACCAAACGTAACATGGCTGAACGTAACGTACATGGACCACTATTGCTGGCCTCCCCAGGGCCAAGCAGAATGTAATAAAGCGCATTCGAGCGCAGAAATCCAACGAACAACAGTGTATAACACGGAAGCCCATACCGTTACAGAAATT
>NW_017066679.1:0-246 GCF_001483705.2 Eufriesea mexicana | reverse complement strand
TGCAAGGCTGTAGCACGCCAATAGAATATTTCATCCCTCTTTATGCAAGTGGGTTTTCTCACCCGATATTAACCGAAAATGTCAATAAAATCGAATTTTCCAGGCAGATTCTATACCACTGCAATGACTATAGCACGCCACTAATATCTTTCCTCCTTATTTATGCACGAAAGCTAGCCCACTCCGATATTAGCCGTAACTGTCAATAATATTGAATTTTCCAGCCAGTTTCTATAGCATTGCAAT
>NW_017066678.1:0-246 GCF_001483705.2 Eufriesea mexicana | reverse complement strand
TAGGTTGCGTTGGGCTATCCTACGTTTGGATCGGGTAGAGAGGATAGCTTCATCTTTTGTGCTGTACAATGCTGTTCGACGGATTTCTGCACTCTACGTTGCTCTACTGTACTCTGCCCGGCTTTGGAGATACTAGCAATAGTGGTCTCGTCTCGTTAGTCTTAGTTATTCCGTGTTCTGTCGGGTTAGGTAAGGCCTGGGTAGGATAGGGAAACTTTGACGTCTGTGCTATACACAGCTACTTCG
>NW_017066677.1:0-246 GCF_001483705.2 Eufriesea mexicana | reverse complement strand
TCGGGAGATTTCGGTGTTCTACATTGCTCTGCTGTCATCTGCTTGGCTGTAGTGGCGCCATTGTCATCGGCGGTGGCACGTCAAGTTGGGTTACGTTACGTCCGCTTATGCTACGCTTGGTTAGTATAGGATAGGATAGCTTCGACTTTTTTGCTATGCACTGCTATTCGTTGCATTTAAGCATCCTAGATTGCTCTGCCATACTCTGCATTGCTCTCGTGAGGCCTGTAATAGTGGCCTCGGCAC
>NW_017066676.1:0-246 GCF_001483705.2 Eufriesea mexicana | reverse complement strand
TAATATCGTGGTGACCTTACTTTCTTGCATACAGAAGGAGGAAAGGCTCTACTGGCGTACTATCGTCACTGCAGTCCTATAGAATCTGGCTCGAAAATTCTTGTTTATTGACATTTTCATCTAATATCGTGGTGAACGAATTTTCTTGCATAAATCAGAAAGAAATATCCCATTGGCGTGCTGTAACCATTGCAGTCCTATTGAACCTGGCTGGAAAATTCAGTTTTATTGACATTTTCGACTAAT
>NW_017066675.1:0-246 GCF_001483705.2 Eufriesea mexicana | reverse complement strand
TTTAGCGTGACGAGACCACGATTGCTGGCCTCCCAAGGCCAAGCGGTATATGCTACAGCACAGCTGGACGCTGAAATCAAACGAATAGCAGTGTATAACAGGAAAGTCATGGCTACAGTGTCCTAACATTGCCAAACGTAGCGTAACCGATCATAACCTACCGTAGCGTAACCTCAACCTACGGTGCCGAGAACACTATTGCTGGCCTCCGCAGAGCCAAGCAGATCAAGTTAGAGAACGGCAGAG
>NW_017066674.1:0-246 GCF_001483705.2 Eufriesea mexicana | reverse complement strand
CCATATTTATGCAAGAAAGTTACCTCACAACGATATTAGTCGAAAATGCCAATAAAATTGAAAATTCGATGCAGATTCTATACCATTGCAATGGCCGTGGCACGCAAATAGAGTCTTTCCTCCTTACTTATGCAAGAATGTTGGGTCACCACGATATCAGTCAAAAATATAAGTAACATTGAATATTCCTGACATACTCTGCAGCATTGCAATGGCCATAGCGCGCCTTTAGAATCTTCCCTCCTT
>NW_017066673.1:0-246 GCF_001483705.2 Eufriesea mexicana | reverse complement strand
ATGTACGAATGTATGGATGTACGGATGTATGGATGTATGGATGGATGGATGTATGGATGTATGCATGCATGTATGTATGGACGGCGGGCTGTATGGATGAATGGATGAATGGAAGGATAGAGGTATGGATCGACGGATTTACGTATGTATGGATGTATGTATGTATATACGTATGGATGTGACGATGGATGGAAGTATCGATGGATGGAAGTACGGATGATAGGATTTATGAATGTGTGGATGAAT
>NW_017066672.1:0-246 GCF_001483705.2 Eufriesea mexicana | reverse complement strand
GAACGGTGGAATAGGCCCAACAGCTGTGTATAGTTCAAAAGTCAAAGCTATCCTAACCAAACCAAGCCATACATGACCTAGCCAAACGAAAATAGCTGAACTTTACGTGCCGGGGGCACTACACCTGGCGTCGCAAGGGACGACCGGAATTTGATAGAGCCCTGTAGAGCACTGAAATCCATTTAGTATCTGTGTTGAGTACAAGAGTCAAGGCTACACTAACTTAACATAATTTAACCTAACCTC
>NW_017066671.1:0-246 GCF_001483705.2 Eufriesea mexicana | reverse complement strand
AACTACTGTCAACTGCATTTCATCAGTATACAAATTAATCCAAAGGTTATAATGAAGTGATGACTGCTGTACTCAGTACTGTTTCGTCAGTGGCTGAAGTCTTGGGTCACAATGGGCCTGCCTTCTGTCATTATAGACATTTTTATAGAATTTACATAACAGAACAGATAAAACCAATTTCTTCGGTGCTCTATTGGTGGTCGTGCAAGGTACCGTACCGAAAATTGTAAATATCTCTATACATGA
>NW_017066670.1:0-246 GCF_001483705.2 Eufriesea mexicana | reverse complement strand
GCAATAGCGCATGCGGCAGGTTAGTTTGAGTTAGTTTGCGCTCGGTTATTTACGGTTGGCTAGCTTATGGGTGGATAGCTTTGACTTTAGTGCTATATTCAGCTGTAAGGTGGATTACTGCGCCTTGCAGTGTTCTAATTTCTTCAGCTTGGCTCTGAGAAGGCCAGCAATGAGAAGGCGCGCGTGCTCTCGGCGCGTTGTGTTGAGTCCGGTTACGTTCGGTTATGCTGGGTTGTGCAATCTTTG
>NW_017066669.1:0-246 GCF_001483705.2 Eufriesea mexicana | reverse complement strand
GTGGATTTCTCCGCTCCACTACGCTCTGATATGGTCTGCTTTGCTGTGGGGATGCAAGGAATTCTGGCCGCGGCACGTTGGTCTGCGTTATGTTACGTGTGCTTGGTTTAAGCTGGCATGGGTTTGGCTTGTGTAGCTTCGACTTTTCTGCCATACGCTGCAATTCTAAGGATTTCTACGCCATACTGTCCCCTAATATGTTGTGGATGGCTCTGGTGAGGACAGCAATCATGGTCTCGGAAGGCT
>NW_017066668.1:0-246 GCF_001483705.2 Eufriesea mexicana | reverse complement strand
AGTCCAGCAGTGTATAGATGTGCAATATAGAGCGCAGAAATCCACCGAATAGCAGCGTGCAGCACAAAAGTCTATGATACCCTATACTGACCTGTCGTAATCTAACCTAGCCAAACGTAGAATAACTCAACCTAACGCGCCGAGGTCACTATTTCTGGCTTCGACAGAGACGAGCAGAATGGGCTAGAGCACAGTGGGGCGCAGAAGTCCACAGCACTGCAGTGAGTAGCACAAGAGCCGTAGATA
>NW_017066667.1:0-246 GCF_001483705.2 Eufriesea mexicana | reverse complement strand
GGTTGGGCTAAGTTTGGCAAGGGTGGCTTGAACTTTTGTGCTGTATACTGCTATTCGGTGGGGTTCTGCACCCTACTGCGCTCTAGTATGTCCTGCTTGGCTCATGGGCGGGCAGCAATAGCGGCATCGGCACGTTAGTTTAAGATATGCTATGCTTGGTTATGTTATGTAGGCTTAGGTTAAGTTTGGGTAGGTTTAACTTTTCCTATATGCACTGCGATTCTATGGATTTCTGCGTTCTACTCT
>NW_017066666.1:0-246 GCF_001483705.2 Eufriesea mexicana | reverse complement strand
AGCTGGAAAATTCATTTTTATTGACATTTTCGACTAATAACGTGGTGGGCTATCTTTGGTGCACAAATATGGATGAAATATTCTGTTTGCGCGCTATGGCCATTACAATGCTAGAGATTCTGGCGGGAAAATTCAATTTTATTGAAATTTTCGACTAATATCGTGGTGACCTAACTTTCTTGTATATATAAGGTGGAAAGATTCTTCTGGCGTGCTATAGCCCTTGCAATGCTATAGAATCTGTCT
>NW_017066665.1:0-246 GCF_001483705.2 Eufriesea mexicana | reverse complement strand
CGTCTGGCCTCTTCCGGCGATCTCCTTCCCGAGAAAGATGGACCCGTGGGCGCACAACGAGCAGCCGCTCCCGCCGGGCCAATGAACGAAGCCTTGGATGGATCAGGCGTGCGGGTTACTGTTCCCACTGAAAAAGCGGAGCTGAGCGTGACAGGGATCGGCGACTCTCTCACTTCCCGCGATGTGGCCGCAGCCCTGGCCAGGGTCGGTGATTGCACCGAGGCGAAAATAAGAAATGGAGTGATC
>NW_017066664.1:0-246 GCF_001483705.2 Eufriesea mexicana | reverse complement strand
TATACAAGAGCGCAGTAGAGCTCATAAATCCAACGAATAGCATTGCATAGCACAAAAATCAAAACTATCCTTGCCTAACGTAGCGGAACGTAGCATAGGCAAGCGTAACGTAACCCAATCTTACGTGCCTAGACCACTATTACTGATCTGCCCAGAGCAAAGCAGAACATATTTGTGCGCAGCAGGACGCAGAAATACACGTACTGCAGTGCATAGCCCGAAAGTCCAAGCCATCGTTTCCCAACC
>NW_017066663.1:0-246 GCF_001483705.2 Eufriesea mexicana | reverse complement strand
ATACATCCATAGATACATCCGTAAATGCATCCATACATCCATCCACTCATACATCCATCCATACATGCATCCATACATCCATCCATTCATACATCCATACAACCATCCATAAATACATCAATCCATCCATACCTCAATCCATCAATACATCCATTCATACGTAAATCCATTCATCCGTAAATTCGTCCAACCATACCACAAACCATACATACATCCATCCATCCATACGGCCATCAATCCATACAT
>NW_017066662.1:0-246 GCF_001483705.2 Eufriesea mexicana | reverse complement strand
AGTATATCTTCGTCCTTTGTGCTTTGCACTACAGTGCCGCGGATTTCTGCGCTCTCCTGTCCTTTAGTATATTCTGCATTGCTCTGCGGAGGTCAGCAACTGCGGATTAGGCACATTAGTTTGAGTTAGGTTACGTTTGGTCTTACAATACTTGGTCAAGTTAGGCTAGGATAGCTATGACTCTTAAGCTGTACACTGCTATGCGGTGGATTCCTGCGCTCAAGTGTGACCTAATATTCCCTGCTT
>NW_017066661.1:0-246 GCF_001483705.2 Eufriesea mexicana | reverse complement strand
GAATATGTCGATAAAATCGAAACTGCCAGGCACATTCCATAACATTGCAATGGTTATAGCATTTCAGAAGGATCTATCCTCCTTACTTTGGGAACGAAGTTAGCTGACCGCGATATTAGTCGAAAATGTCAATAAAATTGAATTTTCCTCCCAGATTCTATAGCATTGCAATGGCAATAGCACGCCAATATAATCTTTCCTCCTTGTCTATGCAAGAAAGTTAGCTCACCGCGATATTAGTCGAAA
>NW_017066660.1:0-246 GCF_001483705.2 Eufriesea mexicana | reverse complement strand
GCTGGATTACGTACGGTTTGGTTAGATTGGTTTGGGTTAGGTTAGGATAGCTCTGACTTCTGTGCTCAATACTGATATTCTATGGACTTCTGTACTCCACTGTGCTCTTCCATATTCCGCTGGTCCCTGGAGACCAGCATTAATGGTCGCGGATTCTTAGGTTGTGTTGTGTTATGTTTGCTGATGTTACGATTGGCCAGTTTTGTAGAAGACCAATTCGTCTTTTGTGGTATACACCGTTATTCG
>NW_017066659.1:0-246 GCF_001483705.2 Eufriesea mexicana | reverse complement strand
TCATTGCTCTGCTATGCACTGCACGGCTTTGGGGAGACCATAAATAACGGTCGTGGCACGATATGTTTCTTACATTACCTTTGGTTAATTTCAGTTAGGATACGTTTAGTTAGTATGTCTTCGAGTCTTGTGCTACGCACTGCTATCTGGTAGATTTCTGCGCTCCAAATTGCTCTACTATATTGTGCTCGTATATCGGGAGGCCAGTAATTGCGGTCTTGGCACGTTACTGTGTGTTAGGCTACG
>NW_017066658.1:0-246 GCF_001483705.2 Eufriesea mexicana | reverse complement strand
ATAAAATTGTATTTTCCAGCCAGATTCTACAGCTTTGCAATGACTAGAGCACGCCAACACAATTTTTCCTCCTTACTTACGCAGGGAAGTTAGCTCACCACGATATTAGTCGGAAATGTCAATAAAATTGAAATTTCCAATCACATTCTAAAGCTTTGCAATGGCTACAGCTCGCCTGTAGGTTCTTTCATCCTTGTTTATGCATGAAAGTTAGCTCACCAAGATATTAGTCGAAAATGTCAACGA
>NW_017066657.1:0-246 GCF_001483705.2 Eufriesea mexicana | reverse complement strand
AGATAGCCTAGCGCCTTCAATCCAATGGCAAGTACTGCCATCTGCTTGCCAGAGAAAAAGTCTTTTCAAAACCTATAAGTTGCCATAGCTTGGTGATTAGATCGCCTAACGCCTGCAACCTAATGGCAAGTACAGCAGTCTACTTGCCAGGGAATAAGTCTATTCAAAATCTATAATCTGCTTCAGCTTGGTGAATAGATCGCCTAACGCCTACAATCCAGTGGCAAGTACTGCCATCTACTTGCC
>NW_017066656.1:0-246 GCF_001483705.2 Eufriesea mexicana | reverse complement strand
TTGACCTTTGTGGTATACATTGCTATTTGGTGGCTTTCCCGTTCTACTGTGGTTTACTATACTCTGCTCGGTTCTGGGAGGCCAGCAAAAGTGGTCATTGCACGACAGGTTGTATTAGAATACGTTTGGATATGCCACGATTGGTGAGGTTTGGAGAGTATAGCATCTACTTTTGTGCTACATGCCGCTCTTCGACGGATATCTACGCTCTATGTTGCTCAACTGCACACTGCTCGACTCTGTGGT
>NW_017066655.1:0-246 GCF_001483705.2 Eufriesea mexicana | reverse complement strand
TGTTACCAACAAGAGTTGAGAAATAAAGTAACCATTCGCGAATTTTTATTTAGCTCTTATCTCTTGAGGTACGTGAGTTTGATGATATTCTTATATAGTGTGAATTGTGGTATGAATCAATTGGAGTAGTAGAATTGTATTTTATTTGTTATGTTATGTTTGAACGAACAAGTATTGGATTACAGAATTCGCGGATTCTCGCACAGAAGATCCACAGAATTTTCTTAATATTAACCTATAATATTC
>NW_017066654.1:0-246 GCF_001483705.2 Eufriesea mexicana | reverse complement strand
GAGAGCAGAAAACCACGGATTGGCATTGTGTAGCACAGAAGTCAATGGCATTCTGTCCTAACCAGACCAAACGTAATGTAACCAAACGTAACATGACTCAACCTAACGTGACGAGACGTCTTTTTCTGCCCTCACCAGAGCCATGCAGAACGTATTAGAGGAGAGTAGAGCACAGAAATCCAAAGAGTGGCAGTGCATAGCACAATAGTCAAAGCTACCCTATCCTAGCATAACCAAACGTAACCG
>NW_017066653.1:0-246 GCF_001483705.2 Eufriesea mexicana | reverse complement strand
CACCGCAATGCAGAAGTATCTGTCTGGAAAATTCAATTGTATTAACATTTTCGGCTAATATCGAGGTGAGATAACTTTCTTGCATAAACAAGGAGGAAAGATTATTCTGGCAAAGTATAACCGTTGCAATGATATAGAATCTCTCTGGAAAATTCAATTTTATTGCAATTTTCGTCTGATATCGTTGTGAGCCGCCTTCCTTGCATAAGTAAGTAGGAAAGATCCTTTTGGCGTGCTATAGCCATT
>NW_017066652.1:0-246 GCF_001483705.2 Eufriesea mexicana | reverse complement strand
GTTTGGTTAGGATATATTAGTATGGGTTAGGTTCGGATTTCCATTACTTCCGTGGTTTAAACTTTTGTTCGGTGGACTTTTACGTTCTACTCTGCCCTAGTATGTTCTGCTTGCCTCTGGGCACGACGTCAATCGTGGTTGCAGCACGTTACAATGTGTTCGTTTACGTTTGGCTATATTACATTCGGCGGGGTTAGGAGGTGGTAGCTTTGACTTCTCTGTTATACACTGTTGCTCCGCGGATTT
>NW_017066651.1:0-246 GCF_001483705.2 Eufriesea mexicana | reverse complement strand
TACGCTATGTGTGCTTATGTCCTATTGGTTTGGGTTCGGTTTGAGTATCACTGCCTTTCCGGATATACACTGCGATTCTACGGACTTCTGCGTTATGCTCTCCACTAATTTGCTCTGCTTGGCTCCTGGGCAGCCAGCAATAGTGGTCGCTGCACGTTGGGTTGTGTTAGTTTAAGTTTGGCAGTATTACGGTTGTTAGGTTAGGAGAGGATAGCTTTGACTTTAGTGCTATAGCCTGCTATTAGG
>NW_017066650.1:0-246 GCF_001483705.2 Eufriesea mexicana | reverse complement strand
TTTACTTTGAACAAATTGAGTTAATTATTTATTTAGATAAATAATTAATTTTCGATTTTGGTTCATGAAACTGAATAGGTGTAAACAGAGTTCATATAAGTCAATATTCAAAAAAGCTTTATTGAAAAGTGGACAACGAAATTTTAACCCCATATAATGTGCCAAATTGTGCAATAAATGTGTGAAAAATGTACCTATGCATGATACATTCGAGAAAATTTATTTTTTCTAATTTAAATTGTAGTA
>NW_017066649.1:0-246 GCF_001483705.2 Eufriesea mexicana | reverse complement strand
AGAGGACAGCTTTAACTTTTTTCCGGAACACTGCTATTCGTTGGATTTCTGCGCTCTACTGTGCTCTGGTATTTCCTGCTTTGGTCTGGGATGGGCGGCAATAGCGGTCTCGGCATGTTAGGGTGATTTATGCCATGTTTGGCTATGCTCTCTCGGTTTGGGTTAGTATTGGGGAGCTTGGATCTCTCTAATATACTCTACGAACCTATGGATTTCTGCGCCCTGCTCTCCACTAATGTGTTCTTC
>NW_017066648.1:0-246 GCF_001483705.2 Eufriesea mexicana | reverse complement strand
ACATGCCAATAAAATTGAATTTTCCAGCCAGATTCTATGGCATTGCAGTGGCTATAGCACTCCAATAGAATCTTTTCTCCTTATTTATGTAAAGAAATTGGCTCACCACGGTATTAGTCTATAATGTCAAAAAAATTGAATTTTCCAGTCAGATTCTATAGCATTGCAATGGCTATAGCACATCAATAGAATATTTTCTCCTTATTTATGTAATAAAATTAGCTGACCACGATATTAGTCGAAAAT
>NW_017066647.1:0-246 GCF_001483705.2 Eufriesea mexicana | reverse complement strand
AATTATATATATGAATTCTTCAATTTCAAGTTTTATGAACTATTATATATAAAACCATAGGACCAAATGTTATAGTTGTATAAAAATTTATATCACTATGATAATATGCAATAATTAATCAATCAAAGCGCGGCCGAGCACAATTGAGCTCCAAATATCTGTGAATACCACATATTATCACTCCATCGGCCACCACCGCACCCGTCTGCCATATTTGGCCGTATTTGTCGTTTTACTGTACTCTGC
>NW_017066646.1:0-246 GCF_001483705.2 Eufriesea mexicana | reverse complement strand
ACAAATAGAAAATTACCGCTTTTACCTTAAAATAACATGAAAATTACAGGGACAAACATGAAATATTCTTTGAAATCCTAATAAAATCTGAACCTACGTCAACTCAGCTATCGAGAACTTCAATCCAAACCAATTTTATATTTATCTCGAAAAAAAGAATATTTAAAATATCCAAACCAGAACCCCCTATCAGAGGATTAAGACTTTCACGATGTGAAAATAGATCTTTGAATACCTGCCCTTTTT
>NW_017066645.1:0-246 GCF_001483705.2 Eufriesea mexicana | reverse complement strand
TATAAGTGAAAAAATTCGAAAATTGAGAAATTAATGAAAGTGCCATTGCAATAAGTTAGAATGAATGAAACGATGTAGAAAACTGGAATTATATGTTTGTGTCATAACGACATTTATCGAGCTATTAAGGATAGAACTCCAGTCGTGTCGCTTCGGACCGACCGAAAGGGACAATCCCAGTCGTATCGCCTCCAACCGGCCGAAGGGGACGAACGTCAGTCGTGTCGGTTCGGACCGACTGAAAGG
>NW_017066644.1:0-246 GCF_001483705.2 Eufriesea mexicana | reverse complement strand
ATCATTCAAATATATTCTAATCTTCCTTGCATATTTTTCATTGTCTATGTATAATTTTCTGTTCTTCACATATACCACATTGTTTCAAAAATTTTCTTGCTTATTTCACTTGTCAATAGCAACATGTAGAAATATTTACATAATTTCCTGTACTGTTTCGACCCTAATTTTCGAACATACCCCTGTCCCTCTGCCACTGCTGCTCTGGTCCCTATGGCAGTGGGCCAAGCAGTCGCCGATGTTATC
>NW_017066643.1:0-246 GCF_001483705.2 Eufriesea mexicana | reverse complement strand
TAGGTTGAGTTATGTTACGTTCGGTTATCTTACGTTTGGCTAGGTTAGGAGAGGAAAGCTTTGCCTTTAGTGCTATAGTCTGCTATTAGGTGGGCTTCTGCGATCTACAGTGCTCCAATGTTTTCCGCTTGGCTCTGGGAAGGAAAGAAGTAGTGATCTCGGCACGTTACGTTGTGTCATCTTATGTTCAGCTAGGTAGGTTCAGGCTAAGCCCGCGGACGTCAGTAATTTGTTGTGCTCTAGTAC
>NW_017066642.1:0-246 GCF_001483705.2 Eufriesea mexicana | reverse complement strand
GTAGCCTAACAAAACCGACCGTTCCACGAATACTATTCCTGGCCTCCCCAGAGTAGTGCAGAGCATAGTTGAGCGCACTACAGTGCAGAAAGCCACCAAACAGCAATGTATATCTCGAAAGTCAAAGCGATACTAATCTAACCGGGAATAACTTGAGCTAACCCAACGTAGAGTAACTAAATTTAACGTGCCGCGGCCACTATTGCTGTCTTCCCGATAGACAAGCAGAATATGATAGAGCACAGT
>NW_017066641.1:0-246 GCF_001483705.2 Eufriesea mexicana | reverse complement strand
TAACCATACGCAAGGTAACTCAGCTTAACGTGCAGAGACCACAACAGCTGGCATCCGCGTAGCAAAGGTAGAGCGCAGGTATGAACAGAATAGCAGCGTAAAGCAAAAAAGTTATAGACACCCGAACAAAACCTAACCTAACCTAACCTAGCCAAGCGTTACCTAATGCATCTTATCGTGCTTCGGCCGCCATTGCTGGCCTCCCGAGAGTCGAGTAGAGTGCAGTAGAGCGACGAAGATCGCAGA
>NW_017066640.1:0-246 GCF_001483705.2 Eufriesea mexicana | reverse complement strand
TGGTTCAGGTATCAGTTAGGGGTGGTCAGTTTTTAATTATATAAATATGAATAATTTTTATGGTGTTTCAATGAAGAATATTCTAAGATCGTTTTAAGACTACAAAAATCATGTCCAAGTTATATATAATAATACGTTTTATGCTAGTTTAGATACTTTCTTGTTATTGCGAAGATCATTCGTATTTGGGTACAGAAGAAATTAATTAAAAAAATTAATTTTTATATTATTGCTGCAAAGATATAC
>NW_017066639.1:0-246 GCF_001483705.2 Eufriesea mexicana | reverse complement strand
ATGTCCAACCCTGCCTGACCAAACCTAAACTAACCAAACGTAGCCTAACTCACGTTAACGTGCAGAGATCATTACCCCTTGCTTCCCCAGGGCCAAGCAGAACATACTAGTGCACAGTAGTGCGCAGAAAGCCAAGGAATAGCAATGTATAGCACAAAAGTCAAAGATACTCTCTGCTGACCAAACCACACTTAACGCTACCGAACGTGACCTAACTCAACCTAACGTGACGGGACGTCTATTGCT
>NW_017066638.1:0-246 GCF_001483705.2 Eufriesea mexicana | reverse complement strand
TGATGTCAGTTCAGGTCAGTTCAGGTCAGGCCAGGTCAGGCAAGGTCAGGTCAAGTTAGATCTTGTCATGTCAGGTCAGGTCAGGTCATTTCAGGTCATGGCAGGTCACATCGGGTCAGGTCAGGCCAGGCAAGGTCGGGGCTGGTTATGTCAGGTTAGATCTGGTTGTGTCAGGACAAGTCGGGTCAGGTCAGGTCAGGTCAGCCCAGGTCATATCAGGTCAGGTCAGATCATATGATGTCAGTT
>NW_017066637.1:0-246 GCF_001483705.2 Eufriesea mexicana | reverse complement strand
AATATACCTATTCTCTGGCAAGTAGATGTATGAACTTGCCATTGGATTGAAGGCGTTGGGCGAACCATTCACCAGGCTATAACAGATTATAGATTTTCGATATACCTATTCTCTGGCATGTAGATGGCTGTACTTGCCATTGGACTGAAGGAGTTGGGCGAAATATTGGCCATGCTAAAACACAATATAGGTTTTGAATAGATATATCATCTGGCAAGCAGATGGCTGTACTTGTCATTGGATTGA
>NW_017066636.1:0-246 GCF_001483705.2 Eufriesea mexicana | reverse complement strand
AAGGTTCTACGGGTTTGCTATAACCACAGCATTGCAATAGAATCTGTCTGAAAAGTTCTATTTCAATAACAATTTCGACTAATATCGTGGTGAGCAATATATTCTACATAAATAATGAGGGAAGATGCTATTGGTTTGCTATGGCCATTGAATTGCAACAGAATCTGTCAGAAAAGATCAATGCTATTGACATATTCGACTAATATCTTGTTGAGCAGACTTTTCTGCACATGTAAGGGGGGAAGA
>NW_017066635.1:0-246 GCF_001483705.2 Eufriesea mexicana | reverse complement strand
CCATAAATGCATCCACTCGTACGTCCATCATTCGATACACCCATCCATCCATACATCCATCCAGTCATTCATCCATCCATCCATACATCCATACAGATACACATGCATCCATCCATACATACGTACATCCATACATTCGTACATCCATACATTCGTACATCCTTACACATATATATGCATACGTCCATACATCCATACATCCATACGCCCATACATCCATACATTCATACATGCATACATCCATAC
>NW_017066634.1:0-246 GCF_001483705.2 Eufriesea mexicana | reverse complement strand
GGTTGAACTGAAGAGCGGGTGAAAGTATGGGTGGAAGAACGGATGCATTGATGGATGGAAGGGCGTATGTATGGATGCATGTATGAATGCATGTATGGATGTATGTATGAATGGATGAATGGATGCACGAATGAATGGATGTACGGGTTATGGATGAATGGATATGTGGGTGGATGAATGGATGGGTGGATGGAAAGGAGTGTGGATGGATGGATGGGTGCATGCATGGATGTGTGTATGGATGCA
>NW_017066633.1:0-246 GCF_001483705.2 Eufriesea mexicana | reverse complement strand
CATTATGTATCATTGCAATGGCTATAGCACGCCAAAAGTATTCCTCCTCCTTATTTATGATAGGAAGATAGCTCACCATGATATTAGTCCAAAATGTCAATAAATTTGAACTTTCCAACTATATTCTATATCATTGCAATGACAATAGCACGCCGACAGAATCATACCTGCTTATTTATGCGAGACAGGTGGCCCACCACGATATTAGTCTAAAATGTTGGTAAAATTGAATTTTCCAGCCAGATT
>NW_017066632.1:0-246 GCF_001483705.2 Eufriesea mexicana | reverse complement strand
CGGCTATGAATTTTGTATCTTTCATTTTTTCCTCCCTTTTCCTACTTTTTCATCTTTATTTAGAGGTTAGGGGTAGCTGTGCACACGAGATCGCGAAGATATTTTGTCAAGGCAATTAGAAGACTGTCATGAATTCGAAATTTCTCGAATTTCTTGAGAGTAGTGTAAGGGTAGGAGGAAAGAGCTGGGTTAACTTGCATCCCTTCGGTCTTAGGGTTGACTTCCCCTATTCACTTGGTTGGACGA
>NW_017066631.1:0-246 GCF_001483705.2 Eufriesea mexicana | reverse complement strand
CAATGGCAATAGCACGCCAATCGAATATTTCCGCCTTATTTACGCAAAAAAGATAGCCCACCACGATATTAGTGGAAAATGTCAATAAAATTGAATCTGCCAGGCACATTCCTTACCATTGAAATGGCTATAGCACGCAAAAAGGAAATTTCCTCCATATTTATGCAGGAAAAGTAGCGCACCACAATATTATTCGAAAATGTCAATAGGATTGAATTTTCCGGCCAGATTCTATAGCATTGCAAT
>NW_017066630.1:0-246 GCF_001483705.2 Eufriesea mexicana | reverse complement strand
TTGGCCAGGGTATCTTTGACTTTTGCGCTGTAAACTAAAACGCCGCGTATGTCTGTGATCTAGGGTGATGTGGTTTATTCTGCTTGGCTCTGCGGAGGTCAGCTATAGTGGTGAAGATCTGTTACGTGTTGCTAGGTTGCGCTCGGTTGTGCTATGTCTGGCTATGTTAGGCCAGGACAGCTGTGACTTTCGCGCTGTACACTGATATTCGTGGGATTTCTGAGCCCTACTGTGGTCTAGTATGCA
>NW_017066629.1:0-246 GCF_001483705.2 Eufriesea mexicana | reverse complement strand
GATATATACGGCTTTTGTGCTACTCACTGCAATGCTGTGGATCTCTGCTCCCCACTGTGCTCTAGTACATTCTGCTTGTCTCTGTGGAGGCGACAAATTGTGGTCTCGACGCGTTCGGTGGAGTTATTCTACGTTTGGTCTGGTTAGGTTACGACAGGTTAGTATAGGGTATCATCGACTTTTGTGCTATACACTGCAATGCGATGAATTTCTGCGCTCTGCTGTGCTACAGTATATTCTGCTTGG
>NW_017066628.1:0-246 GCF_001483705.2 Eufriesea mexicana | reverse complement strand
GTAGAGAAGAGCGCAGAAATCCACCGAATAGCTGTGTGTACCTCAAAACTGGAAGATATCTTATCATAACCTCACCTAAAATAACATAATCGAACGCAGAATGACACAACATGACGTGCCACGACCACAGATGCTGGCATCCCCGGAGCCTAGCAGAATATACTGGAGCACTGTAGAGCGCAGAAATCCGTCACATTGCAGTGTAAAGCAGAAAAGTCTAATATATGCTAACCTATCCTGACCTAG
>NW_017066627.1:0-246 GCF_001483705.2 Eufriesea mexicana | reverse complement strand
CATCGACCAGACCGGAGATCGTCCATTCAGTCGGGCCGAACCGACACGTCTGGCGTTCGTTCCTTTCAGCCGGTTGGAAGCGATTCGACTGGGATCGTCCCATTCGGTCGGTCCGATGCGGCACGAATGGATACCTTTCGTTAATAACTCGATAAATGTCGTTATGACACATACACATTTTATAGCCTTCTATATGGTTTCATTCATTCTAACTTATTACAATATCACATTCTTTAATTTCTCAAT
>NW_017066625.1:0-246 GCF_001483705.2 Eufriesea mexicana | reverse complement strand
GCTATGGCACGCCAATACAATCCTTCCTCATTAGTAATGCCAGAAAGTTAGTTCACCACGATACTAGAAGAAAATGGCAATAAAATTGAATTTTCCAACCAGATTATATTGCATTACAGTCGCTATATCTCGCCAATAGAATATTTCATTATTATATATACAAGAATGTCATTTCAGAACGACGTTAGTCGAAGATGACAATAGAAATGTATTCTCTAGCCAGATCCTATAGCATTGCAATGGCTG
>NW_017066624.1:0-246 GCF_001483705.2 Eufriesea mexicana | reverse complement strand
GCATAAGCAATGAGGAAAGATTCTAGTGGCGTGCTATAGCCGTTGCAATGCTGTAGAATCTGGAGGGAAAATTCAGTTTTACTATTTTCGACTAATGTCCTGGTGACCAAACTTTCTTGCATATATAAGGAGGAAAGATTCTACTGGCCTGCTATAATCATTGCAATGCCATAGAATCTGGCAGGAAAATTCAATTTTATTGTCATTTTCTACTAATATCGTGGTGAGCAACCTTTCTTGTATAAA
>NW_017066623.1:0-246 GCF_001483705.2 Eufriesea mexicana | reverse complement strand
AGTGTAGAGAGCTGGAATCCATAGAATCGCAGTGTACAACAGAAAAGGCAAGTCTATACAAGAGTAACCAAAACAATTGTAGCCTGACCAAATGTAGCATATAACAATATAAGAAGCCGCGAATACTATTTGTGGACGCCACTGGGCCAAGCAAAATACAGTAGAGCACAGTCGAGCGAACAATTCCGTAGAAAAACAGTGTATGCCACGAAAATGAAAGCTACCATCTCCTAACAAATACAAGCT
>NW_017066622.1:0-246 GCF_001483705.2 Eufriesea mexicana | reverse complement strand
TGCGGTCTTAATTAATCTCCAGGAACTTTCCAATTTTATTTGCCTACCTAGAAATCATTATACTCAGTTCCTCAACCTTTTGGTATACACCTTTGAAGAAACTTCTAACAAAAATTTTTTTATCAAAAGTAGAACTGTTCTCTGCAGATGAGATGCTAAATAGAGAGACACTACACATAATTCAAGCGAAGACAGCAATATCAAAAAGGATTAACACTTGTAATATTGGTTAGATCATCAGATCAC
>NW_017066621.1:0-246 GCF_001483705.2 Eufriesea mexicana | reverse complement strand
GGACAATTTTACGCGAAAATAAGGTTTTTCATGTATAATGAATATAAGTGTATAAGTGAAAAAGTTCGAAAATAGACAAATTAATGAAAATGACATAGTAATAATTTCGAATTAATGAATCCATGGTGAAAAGTGTAAAAATATATATATGTCATAACGTTATTTATACAGTCATTAACGAAGGATCTCCAGTCGTGACT
Organism: Eufriesea mexicana; assembly: GCF_001483705.2. Classification (NCBI taxonomy): domain Eukaryota; kingdom Metazoa; phylum Arthropoda; class Insecta; order Hymenoptera; family Apidae; genus Eufriesea; species Eufriesea mexicana. The sequence continues at coordinate 46 of NW_017066621.1, read as the reverse complement.
CTTCGGACCGACCGAAAGAGGCGATTCCAGTCGTATCGTTTCCAAC
>NW_017066620.1:0-246 GCF_001483705.2 Eufriesea mexicana | reverse complement strand
ACCCCAGAGACAAGCGGATGCTGGTAGAGCTATGCAGACAGCAGATATCGACCGAATAGCGGTGTATAGCAGAAAACACGAAGCAATTCCTAACAAACTTGACCAAACCTAACCCACCCAAACGTACCATAATGCAGCCTAACGTGCCGCGACCACCATTGCTGGCGACCAAGGGACAAGCAGATTACGATTGAGCACATGAGAGCGCACAGTCCGTCGGATAGCAGTGTTGAGCGCAAAAGTCAG
>NW_017066619.1:0-246 GCF_001483705.2 Eufriesea mexicana | reverse complement strand
GTTATTTCTTTTTATCCATAATCCCAATAGTAGAAAATCTGAGAATTTCTACTATTCTGCAATGAGTAAATCGTCGAATGCAAATCGTAAAAATCTGTTTTCTATCAAAATTACTTCTTGTGTGAATTTTGGAACATCCAATATTTCCATCTAAGGAAATGTCAGATTAACGTCATATACGTTGTCAATTTGACTTCAAGTCACCACTATTGATAGGGAGTCAATTTGACGTCGCTTAACCAATCG
>NW_017066618.1:0-246 GCF_001483705.2 Eufriesea mexicana | reverse complement strand
GAGGCAGCAATAGTGGTCTGGGCACGTTAGCTTGAGCTATACTACGGTCGGTGTCGTTACGGTAGATTAGGCTAGGAAAGAGTAGCTTTAACTTTGGTGCTGTGCACTGCTATACAATGGATGTCCGAGAACCAGTGTGCTGTAATATGTTCCACACTTCTCCGTGCAGGACCGCAATAGCGTTCGTGGCATGTTTGGATGAGACACGTTAAGTTTGGTTTGGCTAGATTAGGCTAAGTTTGGTTA
>NW_017066617.1:0-246 GCF_001483705.2 Eufriesea mexicana | reverse complement strand
ACGATAACAGTCGAAACTGTCAATAATATTAAGCTTTCCAGCAAGATTCTATAGCAATGCAAAGCCTATAGCTCTCCAATAGAATCTTTCCTCCTTACCTACGCAAGGAAGTTAGCTCACCACGTAGTTAGACGAAAATGTCAATAAAATTGAATTATCCAGGATGATTCTGTTGCATTGCAATGCCTACAGCACGCCAATATAATCTATCCTACTTATGTATGCGAGAATGTTATCCCACCACGA
>NW_017066616.1:0-246 GCF_001483705.2 Eufriesea mexicana | reverse complement strand
ACGCGGAAATCCATAGGATAGCAGTGTGTAGCACAAGATCCAAAGCTAAACCGACGAAACACAGCGTAACACAACATAACCTAACCTAGCCAAAAGTAATGTAACTGAACCTAACGTGCGGCGACCACTAGTGCTGGACTCCCGATGTTCGAGCAGAGTACAGTAGAGCAATGTAGAGTGCATAAGTCCACCGAATACAAGAGCACAGCACAAAAGTTTAAGCTACGCTCTCCTAACAGGCCCAGT
>NW_017066615.1:0-246 GCF_001483705.2 Eufriesea mexicana | reverse complement strand
TGACGATACTTGGACAGACACATAGCAACTGGAGAATTAGAATCAGGAAGATAAAGCAGTTAGTTACAGTAATAGCAATTTACCTTGCCAGTTATAATAATAGCAATAATAATTAACCCTTTGTACTTTGAAAACATTTTCATTTCTTCGATCTATAACGAATGCAATCAAATGTCTGCACTGGAAGATACTTTTGAAACAAGAATATTGTTTCCAAAGAAAGAAAAAACTAAAGACATTTTCGAG
>NW_017066614.1:0-246 GCF_001483705.2 Eufriesea mexicana | reverse complement strand
TCCGCTTGGACCTTGCGTACGACGCCGCGTTGCGCACTCTGCTCCCCCGCGGCCTGAGCCTGACGTGTTACGCGGACGACACGCTGGTGATGGCCGCCGGGCCGTGTTGGGAGAAGGCCGCGCTGCGCGCGGAAAGCGGCGTGGCCCTGGTCGCGAATAGCATCCAGCGGCTAGGGCTGTATGTCTCCCCCGAGAAGACGGAGGCAATGTGGTTTTGCCATCGGCACCACGGGAAGCCGCCCATGT
>NW_017066613.1:0-246 GCF_001483705.2 Eufriesea mexicana | reverse complement strand
AGAGGCAACCTATGGTGTTCTCGGCACGATAGGCATAGCTATGCTACGTTCGGTTATGTTACGCTTGGCTATGATAGGAAATGGTGGCTTTGACTTTTGTGCTATACAGTGCTATTCCGTTTGCTTCTGCGCTCTGCCGCGGTCTAGTATACTCTGCTTGGATTGTGGAGGACAGCAACAGTAGTCTCGGCATGTTACCCTTTTTTAAGCAACGTTTGCTTGTGTTACGATTGGTTAGGTTAGGAC
>NW_017066612.1:0-246 GCF_001483705.2 Eufriesea mexicana | reverse complement strand
AGAACAGTTGAGCGCAATTCTCCACCGAATAAGAGTGTACAACACGAAAGACGAAGCTATCAAAGCCTAACCCAGTCAAACGTTGACCAATCAAACGTAACCTAACGCAACTTAACGTGCGGCGACCAATGTTCGTGCCCTTGCCATCGTCTAGCAGAATGGAGCAGATCACATTTGTCGGCAGGAATCCACCGAGTAGCTGTGCATAGCACGAAAGCCGGAGCTACCCTGCCAAACTTATTCTAA
>NW_017066611.1:0-246 GCF_001483705.2 Eufriesea mexicana | reverse complement strand
AACCAAACATAATATAACCTAACCTAACCAAGCGTAACCCACCCCAACCGAACGCACCACGAAAGCTATTGCTGCCCCCCATCCCCTTCAAAGACATGCAGATGCTAGTAAAGCAATGCAATGCACAGACATCGGCCGTATGACAGTGTACAGCTCAAAAGTCAAAGCAATGCTAACCAAACCGATGCAAACCTAGCCAAGCCAACTGTAGCATAACACAACACAGCGAGCCGGGGCCACTATTTC
>NW_017066610.1:0-246 GCF_001483705.2 Eufriesea mexicana | reverse complement strand
AGATTCGCAGCGTACAGCACGAAAGTCAAAGCTATCCTAACCAAGCTTCACCTAACCTAACCTTTCCAAGCGCAACCTAACCTAAACTAACGTGCAGCGGCCGCTATTGATCGCCTCCCCAGATACAATTTGAATATAATAGAGCACAGCAGAGCGCAGAAATCCACCGCAATGCAGTGCATTGCACAAGGGTCAGACATACCCAGACCTAACCTGACCTTACCTAACCTATCCGAACGTAGTATA
>NW_017066609.1:0-246 GCF_001483705.2 Eufriesea mexicana | reverse complement strand
GCACACTTCATGAAACACGTTTATTTCTCGAAAACGACACTATAGTGTAATATCACACTACACGCGTCTATCCTATATCAAAATAAACCCCAAAAACAGCGAAATGTCAACAGAAACCTAACCCCCCAAGTAACTCCACCGAGCCACGATCAAGCAAAAGTACAAGTTCGAGACCGAAACGATACGAAGAAACCTTCCTAAACCAAGACCAGAGCATCATCGAACTCAAACTCTCCTGCTCCTACT
>NW_017066608.1:0-246 GCF_001483705.2 Eufriesea mexicana | reverse complement strand
CCACCCCATAGTCGAGCAGAGGATAGTATGGCAATGTAGAGATAGGGAATCCACCGAATATTAACACATAGCGCAAATGTCAGTGATAACCACATCATTCCTCTTTTCCACGTAGGGGAAATCTTCCAAAGATACCCGGCCCCCTTATGGGTGGGGGCGGGGTTATGTTGGACTTTTACACATTAAAACCCCCAAGATGGCCAGCCCTTCTCATTTCGGTGCGCCCTGGACTTCGCGGCGACGCAA
>NW_017066607.1:0-246 GCF_001483705.2 Eufriesea mexicana | reverse complement strand
GAAGAGCACTGTAGATCCCAGGAATACACTCGATAGCATTGAATAGCTCGAAGGTCAAAGTTACCCTAACAATACCTAACCTAAGCTATCCTAACCAAACGTAGCCTACATCAACGTATTGTGCCGCGGCCACTATTGGTGTCCCGCCCAGGTCTATGCAGCATGTAGTAGAATGCAGTCGAACGCAGAAGTCCACCAAAAACAGTGCATAGCTCGGAAGTCAAAGCAATCGTCACCGAGCTTAAC
>NW_017066606.1:0-246 GCF_001483705.2 Eufriesea mexicana | reverse complement strand
ATGGATGTATGGATGGATGAATGGATGTGTGTATGGATGTATGCATGGATGTATGTGTGGCTCTATATGTGGCTGCATGCATGGATGTATGTGTGGATGTTTGAATGGATATATGTATGTATGTATTTATGTATGTAGGGATGTATATATGGAGGTATGTAAGGATTATGCATGCATGTATGAATGGATGTTTGTATGGATTTATGTATGGATATATGTATGGATGTATGTAAGAATGTATGGATG
>NW_017066605.1:0-246 GCF_001483705.2 Eufriesea mexicana | reverse complement strand
GCCGCATGACCAAACGTGCCCGCCTATATGGCCAAATGTGTCCGACTATAAGGACTACGTCCACCTACGTGGCCAGTGTATCCGTCTATATGGCCAATGTGCCCGGCTGTATGTCCAATGTGTCCGGACATGTGACCAAAATTTGTCCTGATATATGACCAGCGTGTCTGGGTATATGGACAGATGTATCCGGATATATGGCCAATGTGTCCATACGTATGCGACCATATGTGGTCGTGTTAAGGG
>NW_017066604.1:0-246 GCF_001483705.2 Eufriesea mexicana | reverse complement strand
CCTGGACGGGCTAGACATGGCCTGGCCTGGTCTGTCATGACCTTACCCGTCCTGCCTTGAGCTTACCTGACCTGGCCTGACGTGGCCTGACATTGCCTGGTCGTCCCTGACCAGACCTGACCTGACCTGACCTGACATGACTTAACATATCGTAACCTAACTTAACCTAACCTAACCTAACACAACCCTACCAATCCTAACCTAACCTAACCTAACATAACCCAACCCAACCAATCGTAACCTATC
>NW_017066603.1:0-246 GCF_001483705.2 Eufriesea mexicana | reverse complement strand
ATCAACTGGAAGAAGCGTCAGGTCTCTTTAAAACGCTAGCTGAATCATTTTCTTAGACATCTCTATCCTCGATGCCTCGGTCCAGCAGATCTAGTATGAAACCTGACGAAACAGGAGCACGTAGACTTGGTCTAATCCAACTCTCCGATAAATCCAAGAGAGATCAACTGGAAGGAGCGCCAGGGCTTCTTAAAACGCTAGCCGAATCATTTTATTAAACATCTCCATCTTCGATGCCTCAGTCCA
>NW_017066602.1:0-246 GCF_001483705.2 Eufriesea mexicana | reverse complement strand
CATTCACCAGCAGAGGACTGCTGCCGCTGTGGTAATCTGTGCAATGATGATTTAGATTACATAACTGTTCTAGATTGTCAAGAGACTGATCCATTATCCCTCGAGATATTAACAATTGACAACAAAGTAACGAGTACATCCATCTTCGCAGCAGGGTAGACGTTGTACTACGTTGTCCACTTATGGGGCTAATTCAAAAGGAATTCTGGAATTATCAATGTATATTACGGCTAAGGCTGGAAATGT
>NW_017066601.1:0-246 GCF_001483705.2 Eufriesea mexicana | reverse complement strand
ATGTCAACAAAATTGAAATTTCCAGACTGATTTTATTGCATTGCAGCGGCTACAGCACGCCAATAGTATCTTTCCTCCATATTTATTCGGGAAAGTTTGCTCACCACGTTATTAGCCGAAAATATCGATAAAATTGACCTTTCCCGTCAGATTCTGTTGCATTTCAGCGGCTATAGCACGCCGATAGAATCTTTCCTCCGTATTTGTGCGAGAAAGCTTTCTCTACACGATATCAACTGAAGATGT
>NW_017066600.1:0-246 GCF_001483705.2 Eufriesea mexicana | reverse complement strand
TAATTTCTCCCACGGTTATTAATTTGTACGAAAACAATTTTTCGACCGATTTCTTAAAAATTGCAGACTAAAGATTAAAAATATTTCGAATTTTTATATAAGAATATGAAAATATAATAATGCAGGAAATATAGTAGACTTCGCTATCACGCTGTGTTTCATGAAATAGTAATAGTAATAATTCAAATTTCGATTTCGTTATTCTCTCGTTGCGCTCTATTCCATGGTTATTAATTTATACAAAAA
>NW_017066599.1:0-246 GCF_001483705.2 Eufriesea mexicana | reverse complement strand
CCGTTCATCCGTCCATCCATACTTCAATCAATACATACATCCAACCATCCATACAGCCATCCATCCATCCACCCATCCATGCATACATCCATCTATCCATACATATATCCCTCCATACATCCATCCACGAATCCATCAATCCATCATTACGTCCATACATACATACATTCATACAAACACCCATACATACATCCATGCATACATCCATACATTCATCCATACAAACATCCATGCATACAACCATAC
>NW_017066598.1:0-246 GCF_001483705.2 Eufriesea mexicana | reverse complement strand
CGATGGTGGTCTCGGCACGTTAGGTTAAGCAAGGCTGCTTTTGTTTATATTACGTTTGTACATGTTAGGATAGGATAGCTTTGATTTCTGTGCTATGCACTGCTATTCGGTGGATGTATGCGCTCTACATTGCCCTACTATACTCTGCTCGACTCTGGTAGGGCAGCAGTGGCGGTTTTGGAGCGAAACGTTGACACATGTTACGTTACGTTATGTTACGTTTGGATTGGTTAGGATAGGATATCA
>NW_017066597.1:0-246 GCF_001483705.2 Eufriesea mexicana | reverse complement strand
TTACGTTGAGCTATGCTACGCTTGGTTATGTTAGGTTAGGTCAGGTTAGGTTAACATCACTTCTAGTTTTGTGCTCTAAACTGTTATTCGGGTGATATCTGCGCTGGACTCAGCTCTGCTACTTTCTGCTTGGCCATGTGTAGACCAGCAATTGTGGTCGCGGCACGTTAGGTTGTGTTATGTTACGTCTGGTTATGATAAGATTGGATATATAAGGATAGGATAGCCTTGACTTTTGTGCTACAT
>NW_017066596.1:0-246 GCF_001483705.2 Eufriesea mexicana | reverse complement strand
ATCGACATTTTCGATTAATATCGATCTGATCATACTTTTCTCCATGAATAAGGAGGAAAGGTTGATTTCGTTTGCTATAGTCAATGCATTGCCATAGAATCTGACTGAAAAGCCCAATTTTATTGAAATTTTCGACTGATATCGTTGTGAGCAACGTTTTCTGCGTAAATAAGGTGAAAAGAAACTATTGGTTTGCTATAACCTTTGCATTTCAATAGAATCTGGATCAAAAGTTCAATTCCATTG
>NW_017066595.1:0-246 GCF_001483705.2 Eufriesea mexicana | reverse complement strand
ATATCACGCCAACAGTATCTATCGACCTTATTTATGAAAGAATGTTAGGTCACCACGATATTAGTCGAAAACGTCAATAAAATTGAGTTTTCCATCCAGGTCCTATAGCACTGCAATATCTACAACACGCCAGTAGAATCTTTCCTCCTTATATGTCCAAGAAAGCTATGTCACCACGATATCAGACAAAAATGTCAATAAAATTGTATTTTCCAGCAAGATTCTATAGCATTGCAATGTCTATGG
>NW_017066594.1:0-246 GCF_001483705.2 Eufriesea mexicana | reverse complement strand
ACATACATCCATACATCCATACGTCCACACATACATCTATACACACATCCGTACATACATCTACCCATACACCCATCCTTATGTCCATTCATCCACCCACCCATAAATCCATGCAACCATAGACCCGGCCATCCATACATTCGCACATCCATCCATCCATACGTCCACCATTCGATACATTCTTCCATCCATACATCCTCCCATCCATACGTCTATCGGTCCATACATCTATCCACCCATTCATCC
>NW_017066593.1:0-246 GCF_001483705.2 Eufriesea mexicana | reverse complement strand
GGATTAGTTATTCTACGCTCGTTTAGGATAGGTTAGGCCTGGGTAGGTCAAAGTATCTCTGACTTTTGTGCTATACATTGCTATCTAGTGGCCTTCTGCGCTCTATCCTGCTGTATTATACACTGCTAGATTCTGGGGAGGCCAGAAATAGTGTTCTCGTTACGTTAGTTTGAGTTAGGTTAAGTTGGGTTAGGTTACGTTTGTTCGTGTTATGTTTGGATAACACCGACATTTGTGCCGCACACT
>NW_017066592.1:0-246 GCF_001483705.2 Eufriesea mexicana | reverse complement strand
GTTAGGATAGCTTCTCTATACTCTCGTACTTTACACTGCATCGCCACGGATTTCTGTTATCTAACGTGCTGTAGTATATTCTGCTTGGTATTTGGTGAGTCAGCAATAGTGGTGTACGGCGGTTAGGTGGAGTTAGGATGCGTTTCGTTATGCTATGTTTTGATAGGTTAGGCAAGAGCAGCATCTACTTTTGTGCTATACACTGACATTCGTTCGTTTTCTGCACTCTACTGTTCTTTAGTATGT
>NW_017066591.1:0-246 GCF_001483705.2 Eufriesea mexicana | reverse complement strand
GTCACGTTCGGTTACGTTGGGTTAGGCTAAGTTTGTTCAGGTTAGCGTTAACTTTTGGGCTGTTCACTGCGATTCGTCGGATTTCTACGATCTACTATGCTCTAGTATGTCCTGCGTGGCTGCGGGGAGGGCAATAATAGTGGGCTCGGTACGTTTGGTTCAGATAGAGTAGGTTTGGCTATGTTCTGCTGGTTCGGGTTAGGTTTGTGTACCTTTCACTTTTCTGATATGCACTGCGGTTCAATC
>NW_017066590.1:0-246 GCF_001483705.2 Eufriesea mexicana | reverse complement strand
ATCAGCACGTTGGGAATAGTTATGTTACGTTTGGTTACGTCATGTTTGGCTAGGTTGTGATAGGGTTGTTTCGACTTTTGTGCTCTACTCTGCTATTCAGTCCATATCTGTGCGTTGCATTGCTCTTCTGGCATCTGCTTGAATCTGTGGAGGCTAGCAATATCGGTCATGGCACGTTTGTTTCAGATACGTTGCGCTTGGTTGGGCAAGGTTAGGTTAAGCTTGGTTAGGTTAGATTTGACTTTT
>NW_017066589.1:0-246 GCF_001483705.2 Eufriesea mexicana | reverse complement strand
CCAACGGACATAACCAAACATAGCTTAACACAAACTATCGAACCGAGACCGCCATTGCTGCTCTCCCCAGAGACAAGCAGGACATACTAGAGCACAGCGGAGGGCAGAAACCCAACGAATAGCAGTGTTCAGCACAAAAGCTAGAGCTACCCTGACGAAACATTTCCAAGTCCAACGTAACCTAACGTAGACTGACTAAAAGTAACGAGCCGAGGCCACTATTGCTGGCATTCCCGTAACCAAGCT
>NW_017066588.1:0-246 GCF_001483705.2 Eufriesea mexicana | reverse complement strand
TCCTGCGCTGTACTTTGCTCCTGTATGTTCTGCTTAGCTCTGAGATGGCCAGCAATAAAGGTCTCGGCTCGTTAGGTTTAGTTACGTTGCATTTGGCTATCATACGTTTGGTCATGTTAGGATGGGGTTGCTTTGAATTTTGTGCTGTACAGCATTACTCTGTGGATTTCTACGCCCTACACTGCTCTGGTATTCTCTGTCCGACTCTCAGGAGGCCGGCAATAGTGGTGGCGGCACGTTAGGTTG
>NW_017066587.1:0-246 GCF_001483705.2 Eufriesea mexicana | reverse complement strand
CCTTCAATCCAATGGCAAGTACAGCCACCTGGTTGCCAGGGAATAGGCCTATTCAAAATCTATTACGTTTTATACCTTGGTGAATAGATCGCATAACGCCTGCAATTCAATGGCAAGAACAGCCATTTACTTGCCAGAGAATAGGTCTATTCAAAATTTATATCCTGTTATATCTTGGTGAACAGATCGCCAAACGCCTTCAATCCTATGGCAAGTGCAGCCATCTACTTGCCAGAGAATAGGTCT
>NW_017066586.1:0-246 GCF_001483705.2 Eufriesea mexicana | reverse complement strand
CAGGTCTGACCACGCGTATATTATCGGTCAACTTTCATGGGTCCAGCTCTGATCACGATTATACTACCGGTCAACTTTCGTGGGTCGAGGTCTGATCACGATTACATTACCGGCCAACTTTCGTGGGTCGAGGTCTGATCACGCGTATATTCCCTATCAATTTTCGTGGGTCCAGGTCTGGTGACGCGTATATTATCGGTCAACATTCGTAGGTCCAGGACTGATCACGAGTATATTACCGGTCAT
>NW_017066585.1:0-246 GCF_001483705.2 Eufriesea mexicana | reverse complement strand
TCACGTTTTTTCTCGTCCGAGACGGTCACGTTTTGCATTTGGCAATAAGGCAAAAAAGAAAAAGAAAAATAAAAGAGCGAATCAATTATGGCGGAGAAAAACCACTACGATTGGTCGAATCGATGAAAGGAACGAGCGATTTCCATTGTTAGAGCTTTAATTCGTCGATAAATTCTTCGGAACACTCGAAGAATTGCTCATTTGGACGAATTTCTTCTTCAACGATCCATACGGTATTTCGAAAGC
>NW_017066584.1:0-246 GCF_001483705.2 Eufriesea mexicana | reverse complement strand
TCATTTCCAGAGCCAAGCGGAATAAGCTAGACCACAGTACGGCGCAGAAGTCCACCGAATGGCAGTGTATAGCACAAGACTCAAAACTATGACAACCAAACATATGCTAACCTGAAGCAGACGCGCGTAACCTAGCACAAGCTGTCGTGCCACGATCACTATTTCTGGCCCAACGGGAGCCAGGCAGAGCAAAGCAGAGCAATGGAGAACGCAGGAATTACCCGAATAGCAGCTCACAGCGCAAAA
>NW_017066583.1:0-246 GCF_001483705.2 Eufriesea mexicana | reverse complement strand
AGCTAACTTTCTTGCATAAATAAGGAGGAAAGATTCCATTGGCGTGCTACAGCCGTTGCAATGATATAGAATCTGGCAGGAAAATTCTATTTTATTGACATTATCGACTAATATCGTGGTTAGCTAACTTTCTTGCATAAATAAGGAGGAAAGCTTCTATTGGCGTGCTATAGCCATTGCAACGCTCCGGAATCTGGCTGGAAAATTCAGCTTTACTGACATTTTGGACTAATATCGTGGTGAGCT
>NW_017066582.1:0-246 GCF_001483705.2 Eufriesea mexicana | reverse complement strand
AGATTCTATAGCATTGCAAAGCCTATAGCACGTCAATACAATCTTTCCTCCTTATTTTTGCGAAAAAGCTAACTCACTAGGATATTAGCCGAAAATGTCAATAAAATTGAATTTTCCATCCACTCTCTATATCATAGCAATGTCTACAGCACGCCAGTAGAATCTATCCTACTTATATATGCAAAAATGTTATCTGTCCACTATGTTGGCCGAAAATGTCATTAAAATTGAATTTTCCAACCAGAT
>NW_017066581.1:0-246 GCF_001483705.2 Eufriesea mexicana | reverse complement strand
ATATATGCGAGAAAGTTAACTCACCACGTTATTAGCAGAAAATGTCAATAAAATTGAATTTTCTATCCAGATACTATAGCATGGCAATGGCAGTAGCACGCCAATAGAATCTTTCCTTCTTATTTATGCAATAAAGACACCTCACCACGATATTAGTCGAAAATGGCAATAAAATTGAATTTTTCTGCCAGATTCTATAACATTTAAATGGTTATAGCTTTCCAATATAAACTTTCCTCCTTGTTT
>NW_017066580.1:0-246 GCF_001483705.2 Eufriesea mexicana | reverse complement strand
AAAAATAATAAATATATTATATTATTATATTTTATAATAATATTATAAATATTACATATATAATATATATATGTGCCTATAATTATGAAAGTGGTCTAGGTCATGGACTTAAGAGGAACGATTTTATTATTTATTTTCTACAAAACAGTGAAGAATTGAATCGTTAGATTGAGTTTGTAGCTTTGCTGCAATTAATTTTATAATTTATGACGTATTTAAAGGCCGAAGCTTTTAATATTTCAGAAG
>NW_017066579.1:0-246 GCF_001483705.2 Eufriesea mexicana | reverse complement strand
CTCTGCTTTTCTCTGTGGAGTTCGGCAACAGAGGTCTCGTCGTGTTAGGTTGAGTTAGGCTATTTTTGGTTATGTTCTGTTGTTTCCGGTTACGATCACGTAACTTTGACTTTTTCCATATACACTGCCAGTCTATGGACTTCCTCGTTCTACTCTCCACTAATGCGTTCTGGTTGGCTCTGCGGAGGCCAGCAATTGTGGTGGTGGCACGTTAGGTTGTGTTAGGTTACGTTTGGCTGTGTTACG
>NW_017066578.1:0-246 GCF_001483705.2 Eufriesea mexicana | reverse complement strand
CACCAAGCTATAGCAGATTATAGATTTTGTATAGACCAATTCTCTGGCAAGTAGATGGCTGTAGTTGTCAACGGTTTGAAGGCGCTAGGCGATCTATTCTCCAAGCTATAACAGGTTATAGACTTTGAATAGACCTATTCTTTGGCAAGGAGGTGGCTGTACTTGCCATTGGATTGAAGGCGATAGGCGATGTATTCACCCAGCTATAACAGACTATAGACTTTCAATAGACCAATTCTCTGGCAA
>NW_017066577.1:0-246 GCF_001483705.2 Eufriesea mexicana | reverse complement strand
TCATCCTCGATCAAATGTTCCATCCAATTTTTCAAATTGCTGTCAAATGGTTCATCCAATATTATACCTTTAGCTTGTTTCTAGGTTGCCCAAATTTTTATGCACTGTTTCGCTGATTTCTGATATTTTCATAGTCATGCTTTTATCAAATTTTTATTAATTCCGTGGTAATCCACTATTTTTGGGCAAGTTTCGTCGTCGATCATGTGTTTCCACCGATTTTTCAAATGGTTGTCAAATGGTTCA
>NW_017066576.1:0-246 GCF_001483705.2 Eufriesea mexicana | reverse complement strand
TAGATGGCTGTACTTGCCACTGGATTGAAGGCGTTAGGCGACATATTCACCAAGCTATAACAGGTTATAGTTTTTGAATAGACCTATTCTCTGGCTAGTAGATGGGAGTACTTGCCATAGGATTGAAGACGATAAGCGATCTATTCACCATGCTATAGCAGGTTATAGATTTCGAATAGTCCAATTCTCTGGCAAGTAGATGGCTGTACTTGCCGTTGGATTGAAGGCATTAGGCGATCTATTCAC
>NW_017066575.1:0-246 GCF_001483705.2 Eufriesea mexicana | reverse complement strand
GATGTATAGATTTATGGATGTATGGATGTATGGGTGTATGTATGTATGTATGGATGCATGGACCGATGGATGGATGGATTGTGGTATGGATGTATGGATGGATAGGTGGATGGATTGGTGGATTGATGTATGGATGGATGGATGTTTGGATCGGTGAATGTATGGATTGGTGGACGCATGGACGGATGGATGTATGCATGTATGGATGTATTGACGTTTGTAGGGATGTATGCATGGATGTATTAA
>NW_017066574.1:0-246 GCF_001483705.2 Eufriesea mexicana | reverse complement strand
AGAAACCTGTCCTAACCAAACGTAACTTAACTCAACCTAACGTGCCGCAACCAAATTTCTGGCATCTCCATAGCAGAGAAGAGGCCATTAGATCACAGTAGAGCGTAGAAATCCACCTAGTATCAGCGATAGCACAAAAGCAAAAGCTATCACATCCAAACATAGCCAAGCGTAACATGACTCAACCTAGCGTGCCTCTACAATTACACCAGGCGTCACCAGAGACAAACTGGGTGTGATAGCGCA
>NW_017066573.1:0-246 GCF_001483705.2 Eufriesea mexicana | reverse complement strand
CTTCACATACATCCATCCATACATCCATCAATCCATAAACCCATACATCCACCAATCCATACATCCATCGATACATATATCCATAAAACATTCCATACATCCACCCATCCATACATCCATGCATACATCAATACATACACCTAAACATAAATCCATACATACATCCATCCACCCATCCATAAATCCATCCATCCACGCATTCTTAGGTCCATCCAACCATACATCCATCCATCCATGCATTCATCC
>NW_017066572.1:0-246 GCF_001483705.2 Eufriesea mexicana | reverse complement strand
CTTCCATATATAAGGAGGATGGATTCGATTGGCGTGCTGCAGTCGTCGCTGTGCTATAGAATAAGGCTGGAAAATTCAATTTTATTGACATTTTCGACTCATATCGTGGTGAGCCACCTTTCTTACATAAATAAGAAGGAACAATTCTTTTGGCGTGCTACATCCATTGCAGTGATACTGAATGTGGTTGCAAAATACAGATTTATTGACATTTTCGCCTAATATCATGGTGAGCTTTTTTTCTTT
>NW_017066571.1:0-246 GCF_001483705.2 Eufriesea mexicana | reverse complement strand
ACCGCTGGTCATCCCAGAGCCAATCTGAACGCATTAGAGCGCAGTAGATCGCAGGAATCCAACGGGTAACCGTGTATGGCACAAAGGTCGGAGCTATCGTCTCCTAACTTAACCAATCGTGACATTATCAAACGTAGCATAAATCAACATTTCTTACAGCGAACACTACTGCAGCCCTTCCCGAAGGAGGGCAGAGCACATTAGAGGAGTGTAGAGCCCAGGAGTCTACAGAATCGCAGTTTATAG
>NW_017066570.1:0-246 GCF_001483705.2 Eufriesea mexicana | reverse complement strand
ACAGCTATTTTCATATGCAGTAAAGGGGTGATTAACGTGCACGGAGCAACCTCTGCGTACTGGATAGTCTCAATCTGCCCCAACAGGTGGGGCAACAGAGGAAGCTCCGCGTGTGCACGAGGGAGGATACGTAGGGCTCGTACATATTCGCTGGTGAGCCCTCGTACCTAGGAAGGGAGGGAGGCGAGAGGGGCAGAATGGCGGGTGGCTGGGGAAGTGGGGACGACGCGGGTGCAGGTCGCTGCT
>NW_017066569.1:0-246 GCF_001483705.2 Eufriesea mexicana | reverse complement strand
GCCAGATTCTATTGCGCTGCAATGCCTAGAGCACGCCAATAGTATCTTTCCTCCTTATATATGTTAGAAAGATAGCTCACCACGATATTAGTCGAAAATGACAATAAGATTGAATTTTCCAGTCATATTCTATAGCATTGCGACGGCTATAGTACGCTAATTGTATCCTTCCTCCATATTTAGGAAAGAAGGATAGCTCACCTTGATATCAGTCGAAAATGTCAACAAAATTGTATTTTCCAGCCA
>NW_017066568.1:0-246 GCF_001483705.2 Eufriesea mexicana | reverse complement strand
GAGAATATTAGAGCAATTTAGGGTGCAGAGATCCACCTAATAGCGGTATATAGCATAAAAGTCCAAGCTACCCTATCATAACCTGACCAAACGTAACACAACCAAATGTTGTCTATCTCATCCTAACATGTAGAAACCACTATTGCTGGAGCCCCAGATCCAAGCAGAACATACTAGAGCACTGTAGGTCGCAGGAGTGCGCCGAAAAGCACTGTACACAACGAAAGTCAAAGCTATCCGAACCTA
>NW_017066567.1:0-246 GCF_001483705.2 Eufriesea mexicana | reverse complement strand
AGTTGGCTCACCACGATATTGGTCGAAAATGTCATTAAAATTGAATTTTCCAGGAGGATTCTAGAGCATTCCAATGCCTATTGCACGCCAATAGAATCTTTCCTCCTTATTTATGCACGAAAGATAGCTCACAACGTTATTAGTCGACAATGTCAATAAAATTTTATTTTCCAGGAGGATTCCATAGCATGCAATGCCTATAGCATGCCAATAGAATCGTTCCTCCTTAGTTATGCGAGAAAGTTA
>NW_017066566.1:0-246 GCF_001483705.2 Eufriesea mexicana | reverse complement strand
TGCGATCTACGTTGATCTACAATACTCTGCTTGGCGCTGGGGACGCCAGGAGCAGTGGTTTCGGCACGGTGGTTTGAGATATGTTACGATGGGTTAGGTTAGGTTTCGTTCAGTTCGGTTAGTATATCTTTGACTTTCGTGCCATACACGGTGAACTTCCTCGCTCTACTGTGCACCACTATTCTCTGCTTTCCCCAGTGTGGGCCAGCAATGGCGGTCGCGGCACGTTATGTTGAATTGTCCTAC
>NW_017066565.1:0-246 GCF_001483705.2 Eufriesea mexicana | reverse complement strand
TATGAATAAGGAGGGAAGATTCTATTGGTTTACTATAGCCATTGCATTGCAATGGAATCTGAAGGAAAAGTCAATTTTATTGACATTTTCGTCTAATATTGTGGTGAGCAAGCCTCTCTACGTAAATAAGGGGAATGATTCGACTGGCTTCGATAGCTATTGAGTTGCAACAAAATATGAATAAAAAGTTCAATTTTATTGACATTCGCGACAAATATCGTGGTGAGAAAGTATTTCTGAATAAAT
>NW_017066564.1:0-246 GCF_001483705.2 Eufriesea mexicana | reverse complement strand
ACCCCGCAAGTGTTCTAAGCCGATTTTCATGGAAACGAAGCTTCCTATGAAAAAATTGTATTCTATGTTTTTTACTTGTTTTTTTATGCAGAATCAATTTCGTTCATGTTATATCCTAAAATTGTAGGATTTCCATAACGATGCTACATTTTGTGTGAAATTGAGATTAAATAATTAGTGGTTTGCAATTGTTATATGTGTGAGTGTGAGTTGTTAAATGAGTGAGAGTCTATTGTCTATAGTTAC
>NW_017066563.1:0-246 GCF_001483705.2 Eufriesea mexicana | reverse complement strand
ATAACACGGTTTCGCTCTAACACGATAAGAAAATTGCAGAAACCTTTGTACAACACTGTACTTTTATATGAGCAGTGAGGACGAAGAAATTTATTCAATTAAAGTTGCGTTAAATTAAAATAATATTCTTGTTTTTGTTTTGTTTCGTGTTGTACATACGTTTATGTTTTTAATAAAACATAATAAAACATTGCTTATGTAGAATTAAAAAAAAATTTGTTTCTAGTAAGTTTTCGAAACGTAACC
>NW_017066562.1:0-246 GCF_001483705.2 Eufriesea mexicana | reverse complement strand
CATTTTAAAGAGAATTATTTATTATGGACCAAAATGGTTAATATATTATCTAATAAAAATTTTGGTTTCAAATTAAGTGATTTACATTATTATTATATAATTCCATATCTTCGTTTATGTGATATTAAATTGTTCATACTTAGACTATGTTTCTAAAGAGAATTATTTATCCTGAACCGAAATGGTGGATATACTATTTAATAAAAATTTTTGTATCAAATCAACCGATTCACATTATTTTTATAT
>NW_017066561.1:0-246 GCF_001483705.2 Eufriesea mexicana | reverse complement strand
TTATATATATACATTATGCAATATAATTAACATTTTATTAGAACAGAATATTAATATTGATTATAATTTATTATAGAATTATTATATTTATATAGTAGGTGGTTTAATTAATATCTATTATGTAGTGTATAGAATTGGTATTATTATAGTGTATAATTATTGGAAAATAGTATAAAATTTTTGTATATATACATTATGCAATATAATTAACATTTTATTAGAACAGAATATTAATATTGATTACAA
>NW_017066560.1:0-246 GCF_001483705.2 Eufriesea mexicana | reverse complement strand
CGACTGTATTACGTTTGAGCAGGTTAGGATAGAATAGCTTTGACTATTGCGTTATACATCGCTTTTCTGTGGATTTGTGCACTTTACGATGCTCTACTTTACTCTGCCCCTCTCTGGGGAGGCCAGCAATGGTGGCCGTGGCACGAAAGTTTGATTCAGGCTACGTTCGCTCTCGACATGTTATGTTTGGCTAGGGGAGGATATCTTTGACTTTTGTTCCTCTCATGCCCATTCGGAGGACTTCTA
>NW_017066559.1:0-246 GCF_001483705.2 Eufriesea mexicana | reverse complement strand
TAAGTCGAAGGTACCAAAGCCAAACCAAAGCTAACGTATCATAGCCAAACGGAGCCCAGCTCAACCTAACACACAGAGACCTCTATTACTGGCCCAACAAGAGTCGAACAGAGTATAGAAGAGTAATGTAGACGTAGGAATCCATCGAATAGCAGTGTGTAGCGCAAAGTCGATGCCATCCTAGCCAAACGTAACCTAACTTAACCTAATCGTACGTAACCCAACACAGCCAATCCTGCCACGAAC
>NW_017066558.1:0-246 GCF_001483705.2 Eufriesea mexicana | reverse complement strand
GACAAAGGCTAAAACAGTATATGCCCGAAAAACCTAAAAAATGGGGCTACAAAGCTTTTTTACCGTGCGACTCATCAGGACTCATTTATAATTTCGAAATTTACACCGGCAAAATGATACATGATTCCGAATTACCTAATGTCGGAATTACTGGTAATGTGGTATTACGTTTAGCAAAAATTGTACCCAAACGATTCTTTTACAAAATTTCTTTCGACAATTGGTTTTCAACCGTGCCTTTAGTAA
>NW_017066557.1:0-246 GCF_001483705.2 Eufriesea mexicana | reverse complement strand
TTGTTTAACGTAGACTTTCTATGCCACATGTATTTATCATACCTTTACTCGAACCTGCATTATACATCATAGCCTCTGTCACACACGTGTGGCATATCTACGTGCTTGGTAGAGCTGTCCGTATTTGGAAATTATTCTGTGAACGTGTTAGAAGGATTTAACAATCCATTTAACATCTTCGACGCATATTTCTGAATTAATCAGCTAAAACCGAATTTAACATAGTGCTTAATACCTGTCCATCAC
>NW_017066556.1:0-246 GCF_001483705.2 Eufriesea mexicana | reverse complement strand
CGTGCTGAAACCACCATTTCTGGCCTCCCCAGGGACACGCGGAGCATATTGGAACACAGTAGAGCGCAGACATCGACCACATTGCATTGTATAGCGCAAACGTCAGAGATATGCTGACAAACCTAACTTAACCTAATCTAACCGAACGTAACATAATACATACACACGTGCCACCACCTTTACCGTTGGCGACCCAGAGACCAGCAGAATGAGATAGAGCACAGTAGAGCACAGAAGTCCACCGAA
>NW_017066555.1:0-246 GCF_001483705.2 Eufriesea mexicana | reverse complement strand
AGTTACCTCTCCACGAGATTAGTCGAAAATATCAATAAGGTTGCATTTTCGAGGAAGATTCAATGGCACAGTAATGGCTATAGCACGGCAATAGCATCTTTCCTCCTTATTTATACAGGAAAGCTACCTCACCACGATATAAGTCGAAAATATCAATCAAATCGTATTTTCGAGGCAGTTTCGATAGCATTGCAATGGCTATAGCACGCCAATTGTATCTTTCCTCCTTATTTATACAAGAAAGTT
>NW_017066554.1:0-246 GCF_001483705.2 Eufriesea mexicana | reverse complement strand
CAGCATAACCCGATATGACGTGCCGCGACCACTGCCCTGGCCTTCCCAGAGCAAAGCAGAATGGAGTAGAACGCTTTAGGTAACAGATGTCCGCCGAAAGACATCGTCAACAACAAAAGCCAGAGTAGCTTATCCTAACCGACCCAAACGTGACATACCCAAACGGATCGCAGCCAAACCTAGCAGGACGAGACCAATATTGCTGGCCTCCACGGAGACACGCAGTATGTACTAGAGCACAGTAGT
>NW_017066553.1:0-246 GCF_001483705.2 Eufriesea mexicana | reverse complement strand
TGGAATCTCGCTGGAAAGTTCAATTTTACTGACATTTTTGACAAATATCGTGGTGAGCAACCTCTCTTGCATAAATGAAGGGGAAATATTCTATTGGCATGCTATAACCTTGGCAATGCTATAAAATCTGGCTGGAAAGCTCAATTTTATTGACATTTTCGACTAATGTCGTGGTGAGCTAATGTTCTTGTAATAACATCGAGGAAAGATTCTATTGGCGAGCTACAGCCGCTGCAATGCTACAGA
>NW_017066552.1:0-246 GCF_001483705.2 Eufriesea mexicana | reverse complement strand
AGCACACGCTTGAAGAATGTCCGGCGTGGGCTCGCGAGCGCCGGGTACTCTGTCGCGTGGTGGGTAGGGACGTTTCACCCTCAGTCGTCGAGGCGCGGATGACAGAGGGCTTAGGTGCGTGGCGCGCGGTGGCCTCCTTCTGCGAGGCGGTCATGCTGCGGAAGGAGGCCGCGGAATGATCCAGCGAGCGTAGCGCGTGCTCCTCGCGCGTAGGGCGGCGGAGGCTGCAAGGGCGGCACCGGAGGG
>NW_017066551.1:0-246 GCF_001483705.2 Eufriesea mexicana | reverse complement strand
TCCTCTATTACTGGCCACACAGAGCCAAGGCTAACATACTAGAGCAAAGTGGACCGGAAGAACCCACCGAATAGCAGTGTACAGCACAAAAGTCAAAACAGCGTATCCTAACTTAACCGAACGAAACACATCCAAGCGGAGAATATTCAAACATAACACGACGAGACCGCTACTGCTGGCATGCACAGAAGCAAGCAGACGTACTAAAGCACAGTAGAGCACAGAAATCCTCCACGTTGTAGTGAA
>NW_017066550.1:0-246 GCF_001483705.2 Eufriesea mexicana | reverse complement strand
TTAGGCTGGGCCTGGTTTGAATAGGGTGGTTTTGACTTTTGCGCTATACGCTCCTGTTCGGTGAATTTCTGCACTCTACTGTACCGTAGTGCGCTCCACTTGGTTCTGGGGATGCGAGAATCTCAGGTCCCAGCAAGTTAGGAAGAGATATGTCACGTATGGCCTGGTTCGGTTTGGTCATGCCTGGACAATTTTGATTTGACTATTGCGCTGTACAATGCTATTCGTCCGATACCTGCGATCAGC
>NW_017066549.1:0-246 GCF_001483705.2 Eufriesea mexicana | reverse complement strand
ATATACTGCTTCGCCATGGGAGGCCAGCAATGGTGTTCTCGGCGTGATAGTATGAGCTAGGTTTCGTTCGGTTATGTTACGTTTGGCTAGGTTAGGATACGAAGTCATTGACTTTTGCGCTGTTCATTGTCATTCGGTGGATTTCTGCTTTCTACTGTGCTCTAATGTATTCTGATTGTGCCCGGGGAGTCCAGCAATAATTGTTTCATCACGTTATCTTGAGTTACACTTCGCTTGGGTAGGTTA
>NW_017066548.1:0-246 GCF_001483705.2 Eufriesea mexicana | reverse complement strand
TCGTGGTCTTGGCACGTTAGGTTGCGATATGTTACGTTTGGTCATGTGAGGCTTGGTCTGGTTAGGATAGGACACCGTCGACTTTTGTACGATTCAGTGCAACGCTGTGGATTTCTTCGCACTGCTGTGCTCTAGTACATTCTGCTTGTCTTCATGGAGGCCAGCAATAGTGGCCTCGTCTTCTTAGTTTGAGTTAGGTTGCGTTTGGTTTTGCTACGTTTGGCTAGGATAGGATATGCCACTTTT
>NW_017066547.1:0-246 GCF_001483705.2 Eufriesea mexicana | reverse complement strand
TTCGGCTAGGTTAGGTTAGGTTAGGTTTTTTTAGGATTGCTTTGGCTATTGTGTGACACACCGTTATTCGGTGAGTTTCTGCGCTCCACTGTGCTCTAATACGTACAGCTTGGTCAGGATATCTCGGTCTTTTGTGCATTACACAGCAATGCGGCTGAATTCTGTAGTCCTGCGTGCTCCAGTATATTCTGCTTTGCTTTGTGGATGTCAGCAATAGTTGTCACGGCACGTCAGGCTGAGTTAGGC
>NW_017066546.1:0-246 GCF_001483705.2 Eufriesea mexicana | reverse complement strand
CTACTGCTGGCCTTCCCAGATCCAAGAACAAAATATTATGGCGCAGTGGAGCGCAGAAATCCGACAAACAGCAGTGTTTAGCACAAAAGTCAAAGCCATCGTAACCAGTGCTAACCTACCATAACCTAACCAAACGTAGTATAGCTAAACTTATCTAGCAGGCACCGCTATTGCTGGCCTCCTCAGAGAGGAATAGAATTCATGAGAGCACTGCAGAGCGCAGGAATTACCCGAATATCAGTGTAC
>NW_017066545.1:0-246 GCF_001483705.2 Eufriesea mexicana | reverse complement strand
TGTATATATGTATGGATGTATGGATTTATGTATGTATGGGGGTGTGGATGGATGGATGTATGGATGGATGTATGTGTGGATGTCAGTATATATGGATGGATGGATGTATTGATGTACAGGTTTATGGATGCACGAATGTATGGTTGTACGGATGTATGTATGTATGGATGTATTGATGGATGAATGTATCGGATGATAGACGTACGAATGGAAGGATTTATGGATGTATGGCTGTGTGGATGTATG
>NW_017066544.1:0-246 GCF_001483705.2 Eufriesea mexicana | reverse complement strand
TCCATTCGTACTTCCATCCTTCGATACTTCCATCCGTCCATACATCCATACATAAACACATCCATACATCCATACATCCGTACAACCGTCCATCCATACCTCAAACCATCCATACCTCAATCCATCCATACCTCAATCCATCCATATATCCATTCATACATACATCGATACATCCGTACATCCGTCCATCCATACATCCATACAACAATACATCCATACATCCACCATCCATATATCCACAAATCC
>NW_017066543.1:0-246 GCF_001483705.2 Eufriesea mexicana | reverse complement strand
GTATGGCACAAAGGTATCAGCTATTCTATCCTAACCTAACCAAGCGTAACATGGGCAAACGTAAGTAAACTCAACCTAACGCGCCAAGACCACTACTGCTGGTCACCCTAGATCCAAGCAGAATATACTAGAGCTCAGCACAGCTCAGAAATCCACCGCATGGCAGTGAATAGCACAAGAGTAGAAGGTAACCTAGCCTAACCTAACCTACCTTAACATAACCAAGCATAGCATTTCTCAATGCAG
>NW_017066542.1:0-246 GCF_001483705.2 Eufriesea mexicana | reverse complement strand
CATACCACATAAAAGTCGCGTGACAGTCAAAGTGTTAAAGGAAAATGTGCGAGATTCAGACGTCGTGATTTCTCGCTTCGTGTGATATAACCTTTATATCGTTGTACGCATATTTTCCAATGCAAGAATTTAAGATAGACGGTGGAAGAAAGTGAAAAAGAATCGAGATTTTGGAAGCGAATGAAATTAGCTGAAGAACCCCCTAAACGGTTAATAATTCCAACTTTCACGTTCGACAATTTTATC
>NW_017066541.1:0-246 GCF_001483705.2 Eufriesea mexicana | reverse complement strand
TGCCTCGAAAATTCAATTTTATTGACGTCTTCAACTAATATCGTGGTGAGGTAACTTTCTTGCACAAAGAAGTAGGGAGGTTTCTATTGGCGTGCTATAGCCATTGCAATGCTTTTGAATCTGTGTGCAAAATTCAATTTTATTAACATTTTCGACTAATATCGTGGCGAGCTAGCTTTCGTGTATAAATAAGGAGGAAAGATTCTATTGGCGCGCTATAGTCATTGCAATGCAATACAATCTGGC
>NW_017066540.1:0-246 GCF_001483705.2 Eufriesea mexicana | reverse complement strand
TTATTGACTTTTATGACTAATACCGTGGTGAGCTAACTTCCTTGCGTAAGTAAGGTGGAAAGACCCTCTTGGCGCCCTATAGCCGAAGCATCGCTGTAGAATCTGTCTAGAAAGTTCAAGTTTATTGACATTTGCGACTAATACCGTGGTCAGAAAACATTCATGCATAACTAAGGAGGAACTATTCTTTTGGCGTGCTGTAGGCATTGCATGCTATAGAATCCTCCTGGAAAATAAAATTTTATT
>NW_017066539.1:0-246 GCF_001483705.2 Eufriesea mexicana | reverse complement strand
TGGAGAGGAAAGTAATAGTGCTCTCGGCATGTTAGGTTGTGTTACGCTATGTTTGGTTTGGTTTGGTTATGCCAAGCCCAGTCTGGTTATATTTGCCTTTTGTGCTGTTCACTGTTATTCGCTGGATTTCTGCGCTCGACTGTGCTCCACTATACTCTGCTTGGTCTTGTGGAGACCAGCCACAGTGGTTGAGGCACGTTACGTTAGGTCAGGCCATGTTTGATTATATTATGTGAGGATCAGTTT
>NW_017066538.1:0-246 GCF_001483705.2 Eufriesea mexicana | reverse complement strand
CGCAGAGCCAAAGGGGACAAATTACAGCACAGTAGATGGCAAAAATCCACCGAATAACAGCGTGTGGCGCAAAAGTCTAATATCCTCTATCCTAACCTGGCCAAACGTAACACAAGAGAACGTAGCGTAACTCAACCTAGCGAGCCGGGACCACTATTGCCGGCCTCCCCAGGGCCAAGCAGCACTTAGTAGAGCACAGTAGATCGCAGGAGTCCACCGCAAAGCAGGGTATAGCACGAAATTCAA
>NW_017066537.1:0-246 GCF_001483705.2 Eufriesea mexicana | reverse complement strand
AATTTTCCAAAAAATTCTATATCAACGCAATGGCTATAGCACGCCAATAGTATCTTTCCTCCTGATTTGAGCAAGAGAGTTTGGTCACCACAGTATTAGCCGGAAATGTTAATAAAATTGAACTTTCCAGCCAGATGCTACAGCAATGCATTAGCTTTAGCACGCCAATAGAATCTACCATCATTAATTACGCAGTAAAGATAGCTCTCCACGATATTAGTCGAAACTGTCCATATAATTGAACTT
>NW_017066536.1:0-246 GCF_001483705.2 Eufriesea mexicana | reverse complement strand
ATATACATCCATCCATTCATACATCCATACATCCATCCATCCATACATCCATCCATCCATACACCCATACATGCATACATCCATACATTCTTAAATCCATACATCCATCCATGCATACAACCATACATGCATACATCCATACCTTCTTAAATCCATACATCCATACATACATACATCCATTCTTGCATACATACATACATCCATACATCCATACATCCATACATCCATCCATACATACATCCATCA
>NW_017066535.1:0-246 GCF_001483705.2 Eufriesea mexicana | reverse complement strand
AAGTACAGATATCTACTTGCCAGGAAGTGGGTCTATTCAAAATCTATAACCTGCTATAGCTTGCTGAATAGATCGCCTAGCGCCTTCAATCCAATGGCAAGTGCAGTCATCTTCTTGCCAGAGAATTGGTCTATTCAAAATCTATAATCCGTTATAGCTTGATGAATACAACGCCTATCGCCTTCAATTCAATGGCAAGTACAGATATCTACATGCCAGAAAGTGGCTCTATTCAATATCTATAAC
>NW_017066534.1:0-246 GCF_001483705.2 Eufriesea mexicana | reverse complement strand
CCATTACTTTTTCTCCAATTTCAAAATGCTTAGTTAAACCTTTCATAGTATCCTTCTCCTCATTGCTGATTTTCGTTTCCTCATCTACCAATATATCCTTTTCAATCTGATCGTGAGGTTTCATCTGTTTTACCTCTCCTTTATCATCTTTCTTTTCGTCTAAAAAAATATTTTCTTCCATTTTTGCTACGTCAGTTTCAACTTTTGATATGACCTCTTCCTTGGATGCAATTTTCATGGTGTCCA
>NW_017066533.1:0-246 GCF_001483705.2 Eufriesea mexicana | reverse complement strand
TCTACTTGCCAGAGGATAGGTCTATTCAAAATATATAACCACATGCAGATTGGTGAATAGATCCCCCAACGCCTTCAATCCAATGGCAAGAACAGTCATCTACTTGCCAGAGGATAGGTCTAATCAAAATATATTACCTCCTACAGCTTGGTGAATAGATCGCCTAACGCCTTCAATCTAATTGCAAGTACAGCCATCTAGTTGCCAGAGAATAGGACTGTTCGAAATCTATAACCTGATATAGCA
>NW_017066532.1:0-246 GCF_001483705.2 Eufriesea mexicana | reverse complement strand
AGCAGAAATTATTAGCGAACAGTAGGGCGCAAGCATCCACAGAATAGCAGTGTATAGCGCAGAAGCCAAAGCTATCATATCCTCAACTAACCAAAGGTAGTGTGAACAAATGTAGTCTGTCTCAACATAACGTGCCGAGAATACTATTGCTTCCATCACCAGAGCCAAGCAGAAAATGTGAGATGAGTGTAAAGCGCAGAAATCAATAGAACCGCAGTGTATAGGACAAAAGTCAAAGTTGTCCTA
>NW_017066531.1:0-246 GCF_001483705.2 Eufriesea mexicana | reverse complement strand
CGTTAGGCTTAATTATTGCACGTTCTGTTAGCTCAGGTTTTGTCTGGTTGGGTTAGGATATCTGTGACCTTTGGGCCAAACATTCCTGTTTGGTGGCTTTCTACGATCTAGAGTGTTCTGCTACATACCGCACGTCTCTAGGGAGGCCAGTAATAGTGGTCGTGTCACGGTAGGTTGTGTTATTCTACGTTCGGTTATATTACGTTGCGACTGGCAAGGTTAGGGTAGGATAGCATCGACTTTTGT
>NW_017066530.1:0-246 GCF_001483705.2 Eufriesea mexicana | reverse complement strand
GTGCCAGGCAGAAGATGCCAGAGCACAGGAGCAGTAGATAGCACGAAAGTCGAAGCTATCCTGTCCAAACTTAGCCTAACATAACCAAACCAAGCTTAACCTATCCCAAACTCACGTGCCACGACCTCTACTACTTGCCACCCCATGGAAGAGAAGATGAGCGTAGAGCAATGTAGAGATCGGAGATCATCCGAATATCAGTGTATACCACAAAGGTCAAAGAAATCCTAACCAAACCTTCCTAAC
>NW_017066529.1:0-246 GCF_001483705.2 Eufriesea mexicana | reverse complement strand
GCGCAGAATTCCACCAAACAGCAGTTTATACCACGAAAGTCAAAGCAATCCGGACCGAACCCAAAGTACTGTAGCCTAACCAAACGAAACGTGCCTAGACCGACATTGCTTACCTCCCAGAGACAAGCGAATGCAGGTAGACCAACGCAGAGCGCAGATATCGACCGAATAGCTGTTTGTAGTAGAAAAGTCAAAGCAATCCCTACCAAACTTAACCAAACCTAACTTACCCAAATGTAACATAAC
>NW_017066528.1:0-246 GCF_001483705.2 Eufriesea mexicana | reverse complement strand
CAAAAGTAGGAGCTATCACCTCCAAACCTAGCCAATCGTAACATAGCCAAACGTAACATGACACAACCTAACGCGCCGCGACCATGATTACTGGCCTTCCAAGGGCAAAGCAGAGCATTTTAGTTCACGGTAGAGAGCAGAAATCCAACGAATAGCTGTGTATAGCGCAAAAGTCAAAGTTGTCCTGACCAAACCAAACCTAACCTAACCTAACCAAAAGAAATATAGCTCAGTCTATCGTGCCAC
>NW_017066527.1:0-246 GCF_001483705.2 Eufriesea mexicana | reverse complement strand
GGATGCCATTTCGAAATAAATCGCGAATCGACCATTGCCAATAAAAACAAATTATAAACCGATAAATACTTTCTAGAAGCAAATGGAAAAGTTATATTGGGTATCAAAATTAACCCTTTGCACTCGAGGGGCAACTCTCAGTCGCCATTAAATTGAAAATTGCCCAACAACGCGTGGAATATGGAGATAAAATAATTCTACGTCTTACAATTAATTTGCACTTCTTATTTACCGTTTTGAAAATAT
>NW_017066526.1:0-246 GCF_001483705.2 Eufriesea mexicana | reverse complement strand
GTTTGGTTGGATTTTGCTAGGTCGCGTTAGGTTGTGATATATTTGACGCTTGTGCTCTACGCTACTGTGCTCCAGTTTATTGTGCTTGGCTCTGAGCATACTAGCAATAGTGGTCTCGGCGCGTTATTATGTGCTAGGCTACGTTTGCTCTGTTAGGTTAGGTCAGGTTGTGTTCGTACACCGTTAACTTTTTTGCTGTACACTTCAACGCGGTGGATTACTGCGCTCTACATCTCTCCACTATTC
>NW_017066525.1:0-246 GCF_001483705.2 Eufriesea mexicana | reverse complement strand
TGCTTGGTTCAGGGGAGGCCGGGAGCAGTGGCAACGGGACGTCACGTTGGGTAATGATGCATTCGGTTAAATTAGACTAGGTCAGGTTATGCTACGATATCTTCGGCCTTTGTGCTGTTCACCGCAGTATCGTGTACTTATACGGTCCGCGGCTCCCTAGTACATTCTGCTTTTCTCTGTGGCGGACAGCAATAGTGGTCTGGTCATGTTTGGTTCAGTTAGGCTGCGTCTGGGTATGTTTCGTTT
>NW_017066524.1:0-246 GCF_001483705.2 Eufriesea mexicana | reverse complement strand
ATTTGGCGCGTGATAAGCGTTCTTGGAAATCGAAGAGATTCGATACCGTAGGACGCTACAAACCCTTTGCACTCGAGAGATGACCCTCGGTCACCGTTTGTTTTAATGCTATAACTTAAGTAATGGATGATGATTGTTGTTAAGCCTTGGAATGTCGTACCGGTATTTTGTTCGGCCCTTTGTTTAGAATAGACCCAGAAGACCGTTAAGGTCTTCTGGCAGCCAGATTCTAATTGCTGTTTTAGT
>NW_017066523.1:0-246 GCF_001483705.2 Eufriesea mexicana | reverse complement strand
TGGTGAGGTAATTTCGTTGCATAAATAAGGACGAAATATACTTTTGGCATGCTATAGCCATTGGAATTCTATAGAATCTGCATGGAAGATTCATTTTTATTGACATTTTCGACTAATATCGTTGTGTGCTAACTTTTCTGCATAAATATGGAGGAAAGTTTCTATTGGCATGCTATAGCAATTGCAATGCTATGGAATCTGACTGGAAAACTCTATTTTATTGACATTTTAGGCTCATATCGTGGT
>NW_017066522.1:0-246 GCF_001483705.2 Eufriesea mexicana | reverse complement strand
GCGGAGAATTGATATCCACCGAATAGTCGTGTATCGCAGAAAAGTCAAGGATATCCTATCCTCTGATATCCAAACGTAGTACAACCAAACTAGCAAGAATGTCAGTTCACCACGATATTAGTCGAAAATGTCAATAAAAATGTATTTTGCAGCCACGTAAATCTAAAGCTAAGGTGCCGAAATCACTATTGCTGGCCTCCGAAGAGCCAGGCGGAGAGAATTAGGGCATAGTAGAGCTCAGAAGCC
>NW_017066521.1:0-246 GCF_001483705.2 Eufriesea mexicana | reverse complement strand
TTCGGTTGTGTTATGTTGGCTTGGATTAGGTTTGGATAGCATCGACTTTTCTGCCATACACTGGGATTCTATGGATTTCTGCGCTGTATTGTATTCTTGTATATTTTGCTGGTCTCTGCAGCTGCCAGCAAGGTTGCTCTTTGTACGATAGTATGAGCTAGGCTGTTTGGTTGGTTTATGTTGGTTCGGGTTAGGCATGGATAGCATCGATTTTCGTGGTGTACACAACTATTGGCTGAATTTCTG
>NW_017066520.1:0-246 GCF_001483705.2 Eufriesea mexicana | reverse complement strand
GATCTGACCTGACCTGCCCTGACCTGACCATACCTGACCTGACTGATCTGACCTGATCTGACCTCACCTGACCTGACCTGTCCTGTCATGACCTTAACCGGCCCTACCAGACCTGACCTGTCCTGGCTGACCTGACCTGACCTGACATGAACTGACCTGAACTGACATCATCTGACCTGACCAGACCTGACCTGACATGACCTCGGCTGACCTGACCTGAACTGACCTGACTTGACCTGACATGAC
>NW_017066519.1:0-246 GCF_001483705.2 Eufriesea mexicana | reverse complement strand
TGTGTGGATGTATGGATGGATGGATGTATCGAAGAATGGAAACACGAATGGGTGGATTTAAAGGTGTATGGATGTGTGGATGTATGGATGTATGGATGTACGTTTGGATGGATATATGGACGGGTGGATGGATGGATGGATGTATGGTTGCGTGTATGGAAGGGCCAATGTACTGATGTATGCATGGGTGGATGAATGGTCGTATGTATGGATGTATGTAAGAATGTATCCGGGGATGTATATATG
>NW_017066518.1:0-246 GCF_001483705.2 Eufriesea mexicana | reverse complement strand
CAATAATGGTCTCGTCTCGTTACGTTTGGTTAGACTGCATTCGGTTTGGTTATGTTAGGTCAGGTAAGGTTTGAATATCTCTGACGTGTGTGCTATTCTCCGCTCTATGGAGGCTTTCCGCGCTCTGCTGTGCTCTGTCATATTCTGCTTAGCACTGGAAAGGCCAGCAATATCGTTCTCGACACGTTAGGTTATGTTAGGTTGCGTTTGGTTACATTATGTTCGGATATGGCAGGATAGGATAGC
>NW_017066517.1:0-246 GCF_001483705.2 Eufriesea mexicana | reverse complement strand
CATCCATCGATACCTCCGTCCATCCATATATCCTTACATATATACATCCATATATCCATACATAAGTGCATCCGACAATCCATACCTCAATCCAATCACACATCCGTCCATCCAAACATCCATCCGTCCATACATCCACGCAACCGTTCATCTGTCAGCCCAAACATACATCCGTCCATATATCATCCATAAATACTTCCATCCAAACATCCACACATACGTCCATACACACATCCATACATCCAT
>NW_017066516.1:0-246 GCF_001483705.2 Eufriesea mexicana | reverse complement strand
GGATGCTAGGAGAGGACAGTTTAGGCGTTTCAGCTATACACCCATTTCCGCAGATTTCTGCGCACTGCTGTGTTTTAGTGTCCTCTGCTTTTGTACGTGGATGCCAGCAATAGTAGCCTCGGCACGATAGGTTGAGTCATATTGCGTTTGGTTAGGTTAGGCTAGGTTAAGCTCCGCAAGGTAAATTTAGGCTTTCGAGCTATACACTTATGTTCGTAGTGTTCCTGCGCTCTTCTGTGCTCTACT
>NW_017066515.1:0-246 GCF_001483705.2 Eufriesea mexicana | reverse complement strand
TAACCTGTTATAGCTTGGTGAATAGATCGCCTGACGCCTTCAATCCAATGGCAAGCACAGCCACCTACTTGCCACAGAATAGGTCTATTCAAAATATGTAACCTCTTATAGCTTGGTGAATAGATCGCCTAACGCCTTCAATTCAATTGCAATTGCAGCCATCTACTTGCCAGAGAATAGGGGTGATCAAGGTCTATAATCTGTTATAGCTTGGTGAATACATCGCCTAACGCCTTCAATCCAATG
>NW_017066514.1:0-246 GCF_001483705.2 Eufriesea mexicana | reverse complement strand
AGATGGCTGCACTTGCCATTGGATTGAAGGCGTCAGGCGATCTGTTCTCCAAGCTATAACAGGCTATAGATTTTGAATATGCCTATTCTCTGGCAAGTAGATGGCTGCACTTGCCATTGAATAGAAGGCGTTATGTGGTCTGTTCACCATGTTATAACAGGTTATAGATTTTGAATATACCAACTCCGGCAAGTAGATGGCTGTACTTGCCATTGGATTGAAGGCGTTAGGTGATCTATTCACCAT
>NW_017066513.1:0-246 GCF_001483705.2 Eufriesea mexicana | reverse complement strand
TTCTTGTATTATTTGGAATATTGGTTTGACAGAAAAGAGAGAGGGAATTGAAATAAGGAAAAACAGAACCGGTGGAAGATACCTAAGAAGACGTTCATTAATTATTGCGTATGGAATAGTTAACCTTTTAACTACTGCGGACTTTAAAAAGATAGGAATCCATTTGTGATGTATATTGAGAATGTTAGGTATGCATTTTCTGAAAAATTATCGTATATTCGAATAATACTCAAAACGCTATATTGC
>NW_017066512.1:0-246 GCF_001483705.2 Eufriesea mexicana | reverse complement strand
AAAACAATAGCGATGGCTATTGCTGTCGTCCACAGGAACAAGCGGCATATGACAGGGTAGAGGTGAGGGCAGATGTACATAAATTATCAATGTTGGGCACAAAGGTCAAAGCTATCCGGAACCAGCATAACCTAACCGAGCATAACTACGTATAGTCTAACTAAAGCTAACGTGCCGCGACCCGTATTCCTGACTTCCACAGAGACAACCAGATTATACCAGAGCACAGTAGAGCGCAGAAATTCG
>NW_017066511.1:0-246 GCF_001483705.2 Eufriesea mexicana | reverse complement strand
ACGTAGAGGATGAACGGTGGTGATGTTTATCGAAAACAATTGATTATTCACACGAGTCTATAAGGACTCTGGATTTACATCGATAGATCTGCAATTTATTTCTCGCAACGCTCTACGTTATACTAAAATTCTGTTTTCTGCTCTATTTCAACTATGTTCGACTTTGAGTCTCGATCTCAATACGTCCTACGATCCGATACGTCCTCGGCGTGCATTTTATTTCCTGTCCACCATGCACATACTTTT
>NW_017066510.1:0-246 GCF_001483705.2 Eufriesea mexicana | reverse complement strand
TTGGTTTGGGTTATGTTTTGATAGCTATGACTGTTCTGCTATATACGGCGTTTCTATGGATTTTTGCGTTCTATCATGCATTGATTGGCTCTGGGGATGCCATCAATACTGGCCGCGTAAAGTCAGGTTGAGTTGGATTACGTTTGGTAACGTTAGGTTAGGTTGGCTTAGGTTAGAGTGAGTTTGACTTATGCGCCCGAAACTGCTATTTTACGGACATCTGCGCTCTACTGCGACCTATCATAT
>NW_017066509.1:0-246 GCF_001483705.2 Eufriesea mexicana | reverse complement strand
AAGTTATGTGTGGTCAGGTTAGGATAGGTTTGGGTAGTTGAGGGTATCTTTGACTTTTGTGCTGTACACTGATGTTCGGTGGATTTCCGCGTTCTACGTTGATTTACTATACCCTGCCCGTCTCCTGGGATGCCAGTAACTGTGGCCGCGGCCCGTTAGTTTTTTTCGGGCTACGTATGATTATGTTACGTTTGGTTACGTTAAGACAGGATAGATCTGACTTTTGTGCTGTACACTGCTTTTCTG
>NW_017066508.1:0-246 GCF_001483705.2 Eufriesea mexicana | reverse complement strand
GAATAGGGTTGCATAGCACGAAAGTCAAATCCAACATAACCGAATTAAAGCTCACCTGGGCTATCCAAACGTAACATAACTCAACATAACGTGTCTAGACAGCTGTTGCTGTCCTCCACAAGGCCAAATGGAAAATGTTAGCACAGTAGAACGCCGGAATCGACCCTATAGCAGTGTATAACTCAGTATATAGAGTCGGAACTATCCCATCCTAACCTAACCAAACGTAATGTGACGACGCGTAAC
>NW_017066507.1:0-246 GCF_001483705.2 Eufriesea mexicana | reverse complement strand
GTACATCCATACATCAATTCATCCGCACAACCATATACACATCCATGCATACATCCATACATACATCCTCACATTCATCCATGAATACATCCATACATACATTCATACATCCATCCATCCATGCATACAACCATACATACATCCATACATACATCCGTACAATCATCCACACATACAACCATACATGCATACATACATCCATACATACATCCATATATACATCCAAACATTGATAAATACACACAT
>NW_017066506.1:0-246 GCF_001483705.2 Eufriesea mexicana | reverse complement strand
ATATCAACGCAATGGCTATAGCACGCCAATAGTATCTTTCCTTCTTATTTGAGCAAGAGAGTTTGGTCACCACGGTATTAGCCGGAAATGTTAATAAAATTGCATTTTCCAGCCAGATGCTACAGCAATGCATTGGCTTTAGCACGCCAATAGAATCTACAATCCTTAATTACGCAGTAAAGGTAGCTCTCCACGATATTAGTCGAAACTGTCCATATAATTGAACTTTCCAGCCTGATTCTATAG
>NW_017066504.1:0-246 GCF_001483705.2 Eufriesea mexicana | reverse complement strand
GCGACTTTATGTTCAGTTATGCTACGTTTAGTTATGAAAGGTTGGGCCAGGCTATGTTAAGTTCTCCTCGACATTTGTAACGTACACTGCCTTTCGGCGCATACCTGCGGTCTAGGTTGCTCTACTGTAATCAGCTCTGCACTGGCGAAGCCAGCAATAACGGTCCCGGCACGTTAGTTTGACTTAGGCGAAGATTGGTTATGTTACGTTTTGTCAGGCTAAGGCAGGATAGCACTGACTTTTCTG
>NW_017066503.1:0-246 GCF_001483705.2 Eufriesea mexicana | reverse complement strand
TCTGGAAAATTCAATTTTATTGACATTTTCGACTAATATCGTCGCGAGCTATATTTCTTTCATAAATTAAGAAGAAGGATTCAATTGGCGTGCTATAGCCGTCGCAGTGATATAGAATATGGCTGGAAAATTCAATTTTATCGGCATTTTCGACTAATATTGTGGTGAGCGAACTCCCTTGTTTAAATAAGGATGAAAGATACTATTGGCGCGATATAGCCATTGCATTGATATAGAATGCGTTTG
>NW_017066502.1:0-246 GCF_001483705.2 Eufriesea mexicana | reverse complement strand
TGCTCTACTATATTCTACTTGGCCCTGGGTAGGCCACAAATAGTGGTCGCACGAGTCATGTTGAGGTACGCTACGTTTGGCTAGGATATGTTAGCCGGGGTAGGCTTGGATAGATATGACTTTTGTGCCATACACGGCGGTTACATTTATTTCTGCGTTCTTCTGACCTCTAATATGTTCTGAGCGACTCTGGGTGGCCAGCTATTGTGGTCGCGTTACGTTAGCTTCAGTTATGTTGCGGTTGGT
>NW_017066501.1:0-246 GCF_001483705.2 Eufriesea mexicana | reverse complement strand
GTTGCGCTACTTTTGGGAATGTTACGGTTGGCTAGGTTAGGATAGGCTACTTTGACTCTCGTGCTTTGCACTGCTTTTCGGTGGATTTGATGATCTACAGTGCTCTACTACATTCTGCCTTGCTGTGAGGAAGCCAGGAGCAGTGATCGCGGCATGCTATGTTGGAATATTGTACGTCATATAGGTTAGGATTGGTCAGGTTTGGTCAGGATTTCTCCGATTTTTTTGCGGTGCACTGCTACTCGG
>NW_017066500.1:0-246 GCF_001483705.2 Eufriesea mexicana | reverse complement strand
CGTGATATTCTCTGCTCTACAGTGATTCCCAGGGATCCGTGGAAAACCGTGATCCACGAGCAGAATCCCTGACCTCGGGATATAAGAATGTCAAGAAACACTCGATTCTTTGGATGCATTTTAAATCATTTTTCTCATGCGTATGATAACAACTGATTATAACAAATCTTGATTGATTTGGACTAACCTCTACTAATCTCGACATACCTTGGACTCACCCTAGCTATCTTTGACAGATTTCGACGC
>NW_017066499.1:0-246 GCF_001483705.2 Eufriesea mexicana | reverse complement strand
TGACGTTTTCGACTAATATCCTGGTGAGCTAACTTTCTTGCATAAACAAGGAGGAAAGGTTCTGTTGGCGAGCTGTAGCCTTTGCAATGCTTTAGAGTGTGGCTGAAAAACTCAATTATATGGACATTTCCGTCTAATATTGTGGTGAGCTAACTTTTTTGCATAAATAAGGAGGAAAGACATTATTGGCGTGCTATAGCCATTGCATTGATTTAGAATCTGTTTGGGAAACTCAAATTTATTGAT
>NW_017066498.1:0-246 GCF_001483705.2 Eufriesea mexicana | reverse complement strand
TTCAAAACCTTTTTCCTCAGGAATCTTTTCCAATTCTTCAAACCAGCATCGTGCTGCTTGTTTTAATCCATACAAGGCCTTATTTAATTTGCAGACTTGATTTTTATTGCTCCAAATTCCCTCAGGTACCTCCATATAAATTTCCTCCTTTAACCTACCGTTTAAGAAGGCTGTTCTAACATCCATTTGATGGATCAATAAATCGAACTGATTTGCAAAAGCAATAATAAATCTAAAACTTGAAAT
>NW_017066497.1:0-246 GCF_001483705.2 Eufriesea mexicana | reverse complement strand
CATACATTCATCCATACATCCCCACATCCATACTTCCATAAATGCATACATTCGTACGTCCATACATCCATACATACATCCATACATATATTCATACATAAATCCATTCATCCATCCATCCATTCATCCATACAGATATACATCCATACCACCATACATTCGTACATCCATACATTCATACTTCCATACATACATTCATCCATACATCCATACATCCTTACATCCATACATCCATACATCCATACA
>NW_017066496.1:0-246 GCF_001483705.2 Eufriesea mexicana | reverse complement strand
CCGAGTTCTCTAATCGTAAAAATCCTCATCTACCCAAGTAAATAATCCCACATAAATACCTAACAATCCCAATCTACCATTTTGTTCATCCTAACGCTACATGCCAAGGATCTCAAACATCCCAACACACGTAGGCCTATACATGAATTTCCAAATTCATCTCAATTACTCAAACATCGAGTCCCACACTGACTGCTATTAGCGCGATCTTCTAATAAAACAGGATTAGCGAATAAGAATTCCGGG
>NW_017066495.1:0-246 GCF_001483705.2 Eufriesea mexicana | reverse complement strand
GTCGTGGTGCCGATAAAAATTGAACTTGTTTGGAAGTTTTTTTTCCCTTCGTTCGTGTCATCAACGAAGTTGTGGACGCCGTTCCGGCGCAGGCAGGCGAGGGACGGTGCCCACTGTCTGCCGCGGAGACGCGAGCCTGCACAGCGAGGGATTCCTGGACCGAGGGTCACACCACGAAGCAAGCGGCGGAGCAGCGGCTCGCGACCCGTACAGTGGTAACAATCCCGGGGAAGCCGGACAATTTAC
>NW_017066494.1:0-246 GCF_001483705.2 Eufriesea mexicana | reverse complement strand
TGTGTAGATCGCCTAACGCCTTCAACCGCATGGCAAGTACAGCCACCTAGTTTCCAGAGAATATTTCTAGTCAGAACCTATAACCTGTAATATCTTAGTGAATAGATCGTCTAACGCCTTCACTCCTATGGCAAGTACATCCATCTTCTTGCCATAGAATATGTCTATTCAAAATCTATAATATGTTATAGCTTGGTGAAAAGAACGCCTAGCGCCTTCAATACAATGGCAAGTACAGCCATCTAC
>NW_017066493.1:0-246 GCF_001483705.2 Eufriesea mexicana | reverse complement strand
ACTAATATCGCGGTGAGCAATCCCACTTGTATAAATAGGGATGAAACATTCTATTGGCGTGCTGTAGCTTTTGCAATGCTATAGAATCTGGCTTGAAAACTCAATTTTATTGACGTTTTCGACTAATATCTTGGTGACCTAACTTTCCTGCATATATAAGGACAATAGATACTATTGGCGTGATATAGCTATTGCAATGCTAAAGAATATGGCTGGAAAATTCAATTTTATTGACGTTTTCGACTA
>NW_017066492.1:0-246 GCF_001483705.2 Eufriesea mexicana | reverse complement strand
TAACCTGGCCTAACCTAACCTAACCGTGCATGTAATAGCTCAACATAACGTGCCGCAACCACTACCGCTGGAATCCCCGCAGCAAAGTAGAATATAGCAGTGCACTGTAGATTACTAGGATCCAGCTAATAGCAGTCCACAGCCCGAAAGTCAAGGCCACAATAGCCAAACATAGCCTAACCTAACCCAACCAAACATAACCTAACTCAATGTAACGTGCGACGACCACTATTCCGCTCCGCTCCA
>NW_017066491.1:0-246 GCF_001483705.2 Eufriesea mexicana | reverse complement strand
CACAGACTGAAATTAAAGTTCGGTGAACACTATTGCCGTCCGTCCCAGCGTCGAGCAAAATATTTTGGAGCAGAGCAGAGGGCGGAAGTCCACCGTGTAGCAGTGTATATCACGAAAGCCGTATCTACCCAAACATAACAAAGGCAACGTATCCTAGCCAATCGTAGCATAACTCAAATTAATGTGCCGCGACCGCTATTGCTGGCCTCCCTCGAGCCAATCTGAACATATTAAAGGAAAGTAGAG
>NW_017066490.1:0-246 GCF_001483705.2 Eufriesea mexicana | reverse complement strand
TCTGGCTGGAAAATGTAATTTTATTGACATTTTCGACTGATGTCGTCGTGAGCTTCCGTCCTTTCATGAATAAGGATGAAAGATCCTATTGGCCAGATATAGCCTTTGCAATTGTATAATATCTAGATGGAAAATTCAATTTTATTGTGATTTTCTGCTAATATCGTGGTGAGCAGACATCCTTGCATAAATAAGGAGGAAGTATTCTATTGGCACGCTATAGCCATTGCAGTGCTATAGAATCTG
>NW_017066489.1:0-246 GCF_001483705.2 Eufriesea mexicana | reverse complement strand
TAACCTGACCTAACCTAACCTAACCTAACCTAAACGTAGCAAAACTCACAGTTACGTGCCGATACCATTGTTGCTGGCCCTCCCATAGGCAAGCTGAAGAGATTAGAGCACAGTAAAGCGCAGATATCCACCGAATATCGGGGTATACCGCAAAAGACAATTGGTCCTATACAAAACTGACCAACAGTAACATACGCTAAAGTAACATAACACAACCTAAGGATCCGTAACCAGTATTGCTGGCGT
>NW_017066488.1:0-246 GCF_001483705.2 Eufriesea mexicana | reverse complement strand
AACCTGTCTCAACATAACTTGCCGAGAACACTTTTGCTGGTCTCCCCACGGCCAGGCTGAAAAAATCAGGTCCTTGTAGGGCGCATATATCGACATAATAGCAGACTGTAGCACTAAAGTCAAACCTACCCTCTCCTAACCGTACCTATCTTAATACAAACAAACGTAATGTAACTCAATCTTACGTGCCGCGACCACTACTGCTGGCCTCCCCAGAGACAAGCAGAACACGTAATTGAAGAGTAG
>NW_017066487.1:0-246 GCF_001483705.2 Eufriesea mexicana | reverse complement strand
GAAAATACAAATTTATTGACATTTTCGACTAATATCATGGTGAGCCATTTTTCTTTCATAAATCAGGGGGATCGATTCATTTGGCGTGCTGCAGTCGTCGCTGTGCTACAGAATACGGCTGGAAAATTCAATTTTACAGACACTTTCGACTAATATCGTGGTGAGCCACCTTTCTTGCATAAAGAAGAAGGAATTATTCTATTGGCGTGCTATATGCATTGCAGTGATACTGAATGTGGTTGGAAA
>NW_017066486.1:0-246 GCF_001483705.2 Eufriesea mexicana | reverse complement strand
GAAAGTTCTGCGATTAACATTGACAACTACGAAGTGTCATCGCTGAGGACCCGAACTTGGGTTTTCCAAGGAAGAATTAGATCAAGTATGAGACTACTGTGACTCCTTTACAGTTCAGTTTGCCAAACTTTTTCATAGTAAGTTTACCACTTATTTTCGTTAAAAAAAAGGAACGTATTTCTTCCAAGTAAATTATAGTTCTTGTTCGCACGTATTTCCTTTAAAAAATTGCAATTTCCACGAAGT
>NW_017066485.1:0-246 GCF_001483705.2 Eufriesea mexicana | reverse complement strand
GATAGCCTACCACGATATTAGACGCAACTATCAATAAAATTGAACTTTCCAGCCACATTTTATGGCCTTGCAATGCCTATAGCACGCCAATAGATTCATTCCTCCTTATTCATGCAAGGAAGCTTGCTCACCACGATATTAGTCAAAAATGCCAGTAAAATTGAATTTTCCAGCAAGATTCTTTAGCATTGCAATGCCTATAGCTTACCAACAATATCTTTCCTCTTGATTTATGGAAGAAAGTTA
>NW_017066484.1:0-246 GCF_001483705.2 Eufriesea mexicana | reverse complement strand
CGAATGAGAGTTTATAGTACGTTAACCAAAGCTACCCAAACCAAACTTACCATAACCTAACCTGACCAAACGAAGCCTCACTTGGCCTGACGCGCCACGACCTCTATTGCTGGCCACCACAGGACCGACCAGGGTATGGTAGAGCGCATTCGAGCGCAGAAATCCACCGAATAGCAGCGTACTGCACCAAAGTCAAAGCTAACCATACCGAGCTTGACCTAACCTAACCAAACCAAACGTAACATA
>NW_017066483.1:0-246 GCF_001483705.2 Eufriesea mexicana | reverse complement strand
ACATTGCTCCTCTATACCCCACCCGTCCAGTGAAGGGGGGGGGGTTGGCAGCAATGGTGTTCGAGGTTCGATAGGATGAGTTAGGTTACGCTTGGTTATGTAAGTTTAGGTTAGGTCTGGCTGGAATGCCTTTTGCTTTTGTGCAATATACTGCAATTCGGGGGACTTCTCTCCTCTACAGAGCAGTAATATGTTCTGCTGGGCTCTGTCGATGCCAGCAATAGAGGTCTCGGCTCGTTAGGTTTA
>NW_017066482.1:0-246 GCF_001483705.2 Eufriesea mexicana | reverse complement strand
TCATCGTGAAGCATTTGTGTGTCTTCAGAAATTGCAAAAGAAAGATGTCTGCAACAGATCATTCTGGCACCTTTACTAATTACAGTTATTTCCCAAATTATTATGCGAATATTTTTAAATTTATTTGATATTTATAATTCGTATTATCCGTGTATCTTAAAATTCTGAAATAATTTTCTTCTCTCTTAATTTTTCTCAACAAATGTACGTTTCAAAGAATATCGAATCATTCTCAAACGTTTAATC
>NW_017066481.1:0-246 GCF_001483705.2 Eufriesea mexicana | reverse complement strand
AGCATCTTTCCTGCTTACTTACGCAAGGAAGATAGCTCACCACGACATTAGTCGAAAATGTCAACAAAATTTTATTTTTCAGCCACATTCTACACCATAGCAATGTCTATAGCACTCAAAAAGCATCTTCCTTCCTTACCTACGCAAGGAAGTTAGCTCACCAGGATATTAGTCGAAAATGTGAACAAAATTGTATTTTCCAGCCACATTCTATATTATTGCAATGCCTATAGTACTCAAAAATCA
>NW_017066480.1:0-246 GCF_001483705.2 Eufriesea mexicana | reverse complement strand
CAGCACCTCTGGTCTCGTCACGTTCGGTTAAGTTAGGTTACGTTTGGTTGTATTCTGATTGGATAGGTTAGGAGGGCATAGCTTTGACTTTTGTGATGAACTCTGACATTCGGTGGATTTCTACGCTCTACACTGCTCTACTCTACTATTGTCGACTCTGGGGGGGGGGCAAGTAGTAGTGGTCTCGGCACGTAAGATTTAGTTAGGCTACGATTGGTTGGGTTACGGTAGCCTTGGTTATGTTTG
>NW_017066479.1:0-246 GCF_001483705.2 Eufriesea mexicana | reverse complement strand
ATCTATCTTCGCTTCGGGGAACCATTCAGCTTATCAATTCTCGAAGCTGAATTGAGTGACGCAATGGGTTGTCATAGGGCCTATACAAATTTTGCCGAAGGGTTGCGAGACACTTTAAATTTTTGTTATTTTAAAAATAATTTTTAATAAAAAATATTTAACACGTTGAATGCCACGCCAGTTTTACAGGGATTGCCACGATGAATTTTCTATTATACATTTCTATAAATTACAATATATAATTAT
>NW_017066478.1:0-246 GCF_001483705.2 Eufriesea mexicana | reverse complement strand
TTCGTGAGCAAGCATTCTTGCATAACTGAGGAGGAAAGATACATTTGGCGTGCTGTGCGACTGTAATGCAATAGAACCATATATGAAAGATCAATTTTACATACATTTTCGGCTGATATCGTGGTGAACAAACTTCCTCGCATAAGTAAGGCGGATCAACTCTCGTTGCGTGCTATAGCCATCTTAATGCAATAGAATCTGACTGGAAAGTTCAATTTTGTTGACATTTTCGAATCATTTCATGGT
>NW_017066477.1:0-246 GCF_001483705.2 Eufriesea mexicana | reverse complement strand
GATCTACTGTGATCTAGTACTCCATGCATTGATCTGGGAATGCTTGAAATAGTGGCCACGGCGAGTTATTCTGAGTTAGGTTACGATCCGTTTGGCTAGTTTCGTTTGGGTTAGGTTCGGATATCTTTTGCTTTAGTGCTGTACGCTGCCATCATGTGGACCTCTGCGCTCTACTCTCCTCTCATATGCCCGGCTTGTCTCTGGGGTTGCCAGCAATACTTTTCTCGGCACGTCAAGTTTAACAAT
>NW_017066476.1:0-246 GCF_001483705.2 Eufriesea mexicana | reverse complement strand
ATAGATGGATGGACTTGTGGATTGGTGTATGGATGGATGGATGTATGGATCGGTGGATGTATGTATTGGTGGACGCATGGATGGATATGTGTATGGATGTATAGATGGCTTGATGTGTGTATAGATGTATGGATGTATGTATGGACGGACATGTGTATGGATGTATAAATGCGTGTATGGAAAGTCGTATGTATGGATGCATGTATGCAAGGATGCATGGACGTATGTATGGATGTTTGTATGGAT
>NW_017066475.1:0-246 GCF_001483705.2 Eufriesea mexicana | reverse complement strand
TATCTAGTATTCTCCGCTTTGCTCTGGGGAGGCCAGGGATAGTGGCGGCGGCGCATTAGTTTTGGTTAGGTTACTTTTGGCTAGGTTAGGTTTGCATGGTATAGGTTGGGATACCTTTGACTCTTGTGCTCTACGCTTCCATTTAATTGCCTTCTGCGCTCTACACTGCTCTAATAAGTTCTTATTGGCTCTGGGGATGGAAGTTATAGTGGTCTCGGCACTTTAAGGTTAGTTATGATACGTTTG
>NW_017066474.1:0-246 GCF_001483705.2 Eufriesea mexicana | reverse complement strand
CAATGGCTATAGCGCGCCAATAGAATCTTACCTCCTTATTTATGCACGAAAGCTACCTCACCGAGATATTAGTCGAAAATGTCAATCGAATCGAATTTTCCAGCCAGATTCTATAGCATTGCAATGGCATTAGATCGCCAGTAGAATCTTCCCTCTTACACATGCAAGGATGTCAGCTCTCCACGATATTCGTCGGAAATGTCATTAAAATTGAATTTTCCATCCAGATACTATAGAATTGCAATG
>NW_017066473.1:0-246 GCF_001483705.2 Eufriesea mexicana | reverse complement strand
CGCACTGAAACAAGGATTCGATGGCCACAGATTCAGGTGGCCAGACGAAAGTCGTATCCTCGGTTCGAGAAAGGCGTTTCGTCACTTTCGGAAGTTCACTCGCGACGTACTCTCCAACAAGGAGCAGAAATGGCGGGAAAGAATAGAGGGAACAACATTAAGAGGAAAACGTGTTGGCGGAGAGAGAAAATGCGGTGTGGAAGAAGGAGAAGAAGTTAGCAGCAGAGCACCAAGAAGAAGCACAAG
>NW_017066472.1:0-246 GCF_001483705.2 Eufriesea mexicana | reverse complement strand
CTGCCCTCTACTTACCCCTAATATGCCCTGTTTGGCTATAGGGGGTACAGCAACAGTTGGCAAAGCACGTTCGGATGGGATTGGTAAAGTTTGGTTTGGTTAGGTTAGGCCAAGTTATGATAGGATATCTCGTACTTTTCTGCTTTACACTACAATGAGTTGGATTTCTGTGCTCTATTGGGGTCTATCATATTCTGCTTGCCTCTGTGGAGGTCGGCAATAGCGGTGTAGGCACGTTAGGTTGAG
>NW_017066471.1:0-246 GCF_001483705.2 Eufriesea mexicana | reverse complement strand
CTATGACAGGTTACATATTTCGAATAGACTTATTCTCTGGCAAGGAGATGGCTGTACTTGCCAGTGGATTGAATGCGTAAGGAGATCTATTCACCAAGCTATAACAGATAATAAATTTTGAGTAGACATATTCTCTGGCAAGTGGATGGCTGTTCTTGCCATTGGAATGAAGGCGTTAGACGTTCTATTCACCAAGATATTACAGGTTATAGGTTCTGACTGGACCTATTCTCTGGAAACTAGGTG
>NW_017066470.1:0-246 GCF_001483705.2 Eufriesea mexicana | reverse complement strand
CTATGGGGAGCCCAGCAGTATTTGTCTCTGCACGTTTGTCTGAGTTATGTTGCGTTTGGTTGGGTAAGGTTACGTTGTCTTAGACTGAGGTAGCTATGACTTTTGTGCTGCACACTGCAATTCTATGAACTTCTGCGCCCCATTGTGCGCTACCAAACTATGCTTGTCTCCGGGGACGCCAGGAGTAGAGTCCTCGGCACGCCGGCTTTAGCTCTGTTACTTACTGTTGTGTTACGTTTGGTTAGG
>NW_017066469.1:0-246 GCF_001483705.2 Eufriesea mexicana | reverse complement strand
AGCAAGCTATCTTGCATAAATAAGTAGGAAAGATCCTTTTGGCGATCTGTAGCCATCGCAATGTGATAGAATCTGAATGGAATGTTGAATTTTATTAACATTTCCGACTAATATCGCGTTGAACAAACTTCCTCGCATAAATAAAGAGGGTAGATTCTATTGGCGTGCTATAGCCATTGATAAGCAATAGAGTCTGACTGGAAATATCAATTTTGTTTACATTTTTGACTAATATCGTGGTGAACA
>NW_017066468.1:0-246 GCF_001483705.2 Eufriesea mexicana | reverse complement strand
TTTATAAAGGTTACTTAATAGTAGAATTATCAATTTATTATGTATATTTAAATATAATGCAGGTAGATGGTATTGAAAATTATGCGAAAAATATTTAGCAAGTTTGGATATTTCTCTGTTATTTATTATTTTTATCAAAGTTGTTTAATAGTAGAAATACCGATTTATTATGTATATTTAAATATGATGCATGCAGTTGGTATTGAAAATTATGCGAAAAATATTTAGCAAGTTTGGATATTTCTC
>NW_017066467.1:0-246 GCF_001483705.2 Eufriesea mexicana | reverse complement strand
CGCTTTGCCGTGCTCTAGTATATTTTGCTCGGCTCTGGTGGTCAGGCAATAGTCGTCTCGTCGCGTTATGTTTAGTTAGGATATGTTTGTATGTGTTACGTTTGGCTGCGTCAGGTTAGAGTACTTTGGCTTTTGTGCGATACAATGTTGTTCGTTGGATTTATGCGTTCTAATGTGCTCTAATGTGCTATGCTGGACCACACGAAGGCCATCCATAGCGGTCGCGGCGAGTTAGTTTGTGTTAGA
>NW_017066466.1:0-246 GCF_001483705.2 Eufriesea mexicana | reverse complement strand
TATAGAATATGCCTCGAAAATTCAGTTATACTGACATCTTCGACTAATATCGTTGTGAGGTGAATTTCTTGCATTAATAAGGAGGAAAGATTCTATTGGCCAGCTATGGCAACTGCAATTCTATAAAATCTGGATGGTAAATTCAATTTTGTTGACATTTTCGACTAATATCGTGGTGAGCTGAGCTTCTTGTATAAATAAGGAGGAATGGTACTTTCGCCGTGCTATAGCCATTACGATGCTATA
>NW_017066465.1:0-246 GCF_001483705.2 Eufriesea mexicana | reverse complement strand
GCCGCACGTTATCCCGAGCTATGTTACGTTTAGTTAGGTTAGGCTACGTCAGGTTATGTCAGGATATCCACGGACTTTGTGCTATGCATTGCGGTGCGGGGGATATCTGCGCTCTGCTGTGCTGTTGTATATTCTGCTTGGCGCTGGGGATGCCAGCAATAGTGGTCTCGGCTGGATAGGTTGTGTTATGTTACGTTTGGTTTGGATAGGTTGTGTTACGTTTGGTTTGGCTAGGTTATGTCATGC
>NW_017066464.1:0-246 GCF_001483705.2 Eufriesea mexicana | reverse complement strand
AAGAGGCTTTGTTTTATCGCCGAGAGTGGAACGATGGTTGCTCGCGTAAATTCGCGAAAATTCCAGGAAATTAGCCGATTCGCGCGACGAGAACGATCTTGCGTTTATCCTCGACGAGTATTCTTTTCCTACCCTCGCAATTTACAACCTCCCACCGCTGGTGGAGCGAGGGACGAAAACGAGAGGCGAAGAGGACGAGGAGCAACAGCGGAAACGACGCGAGCGACATCGTCAAGGTTTAAAAGT
>NW_017066463.1:0-246 GCF_001483705.2 Eufriesea mexicana | reverse complement strand
TGGTTGAAGGCGTTAGGCGACCTATTCACCAAGCTATAACAGACTATAGATTTTGAATATGCCCATTCTCTGGCAAGCAGATGGCTCTACCTGCCATTGGAGTGAAGGCGTTAGGCGATCTATTCACCAAGCTATAGCAGGTTATAGGTTCTGAATAGACGTTATTCTCTGGCAACTAGGTGACTGTACTTGCCATTGGATTGAACGCGTTAGGCGATCTATTCACCAAGCTATAACAGATTATTG
>NW_017066462.1:0-246 GCF_001483705.2 Eufriesea mexicana | reverse complement strand
TCCATACATACACGCATACATTCGTCCATCCATACATCCAAACATACATTCTTACATATATCCATAAATACATCCATACATACATCCATAAATACAACCACACAAACATCCATACATACTTTCATACAAACATCCATACATACATCCATGCATACATATATGCATGCATCCGTACAAACATCTATACATACATCCATGCATTCATCCATACATACATCCACACAAACATCCATACATACATCCATA
>NW_017066461.1:0-246 GCF_001483705.2 Eufriesea mexicana | reverse complement strand
TACGATTTCTCATTTACTGTTTAAAAAAATATTGTGAGCTTCATAGCAGAAAATCTTTGAACTCCTACTCTTCTTTAGCCGAAAAATCGTCGAGTGCAAGAGGTTAAATAATCTATAATAATAATTTCCATCTTAGATAGTAATTAAACAGTTATTTTGACACGTCAAAATCTGTGAGACACGAAAATATCGTATTGTATTCCATTTGAAACATTTCTGTGTATAATCAATAGATAACGAATTGTT
>NW_017066460.1:0-246 GCF_001483705.2 Eufriesea mexicana | reverse complement strand
CCATCGATCCATGTATCCCTTCATCCACACATCCATCCATTCAAACTTCCTTCCATCCACCTACCCATCCATCTACCCACACATCCATACGTCCATACATCCACGCACCCATACATCTCCACCCAAACGTACATCCATCCATATATCCATCCAGCCATACATAAATCCATCCATAAATACATGCATCCAAACATCCATACATATATACATCCATACGTCCATACATCCGTATCATCCATACATTCG
>NW_017066459.1:0-246 GCF_001483705.2 Eufriesea mexicana | reverse complement strand
AGCAGGATATAATAGAGAACAGTGAAGCAATGAAGCCCGCCGCGTTGCAGTGTATAGCCAAAAGGTCAAAGGTATCCTGTCCTCACCAGAACTATTTTAAACTAACCAAACGAAGCCTAACACATCATACCGCGCCGAGACCGCTATTGCTGGCCTCCCCAGATCCAAGCAGAGCATTCTAAGGCCCAGTTGAACGCACGAATGCACGCAATAGCAGCGTACAGCACAAGAGTCAAAGCCACCCTA
>NW_017066458.1:0-246 GCF_001483705.2 Eufriesea mexicana | reverse complement strand
CATGTTAGGCTGAAATATGCTACGGTTTGAAATGTTGCGTTTGGCTGGGTTACGATATTCTACTTGGTCTTCTGTGCTATTCACTGATATACGGGGAATCTCTGTGCACTACTGCGTCCGATATGTTCTGCTTGGATCTGGGGTGACCAGTAATAGTGGTATCTGCTCGTTAGTTTGAGTTATGTTGCGTTTCGTCAGGGTAGGTTAGGAAGGCATGGATAGGGTTTCTTTTACTTTTGTGCCATA
>NW_017066457.1:0-246 GCF_001483705.2 Eufriesea mexicana | reverse complement strand
CAGTATTGCAATGGCTATAGCAAGCCTATAGAATATTTCCTCCTTATTTGTGCCAGAGAGATAGCTCATCACGATATTAATAGAAAATGTCAATGAAATTTATTTTTCCAGCCAGATTCAATAGCATAGCAATAGGTGTAGCTCGCCAGTACAATCTATCCTCCTTACATATTCACGAAAGTAAGGTCACCACGATATTTGTCGATAATGTCAGTAAGATTGAATATTCCAGGCACATTCTGCAGA
>NW_017066456.1:0-246 GCF_001483705.2 Eufriesea mexicana | reverse complement strand
TACGGTGGAAGGCTGCGCTCTACATTGCTCTTCTATACTCTGCTCGACACTCGGGAGGCCAGACGTAATGGTATCGGCACGTCATGTTAAGTTAGGCCACGTTCGGTTAGTTTAGGTTATGCACGGTTAGCTTAGGTTATCAGCGCCTCTTCTGCTCTACACTTCAGAGCGGCGGATATCTAATCTCTACTGTGCTCTGGCATATTCTGCTTTGCTGTGGGGTGGTCAGCAGTTGCGATCTACGCT
>NW_017066455.1:0-246 GCF_001483705.2 Eufriesea mexicana | reverse complement strand
GTGCTCTAGTATGTTCTGCTTGGCTCTGGGCAGGCCAGCAGTAGTGGCTGGGAGCGATAGGTTCAGATATGTAACGTTTGGATGTGTTAGGGTACGATAGCCATGACTTCTACTGGTATACGGTGAATTTTTGCTTTATACTGCGATCTAATATGTTCTGCTAGGCTCTGGGGAGGACGGTAGTATCAGACACGTCACGTTATATTGAGTTACACTATGTTCGTGTAGGTAAGGTTAAGTCATGTC
>NW_017066454.1:0-246 GCF_001483705.2 Eufriesea mexicana | reverse complement strand
TTAGCCCTGGGGCGTCCAGCCATAGTGGTCGCATCACGTCAGTTAGGCTTACGTTACGCTCGGATACGTCACGATTTCTTATGTTGGGAGGGGTTAGCCTTGACCTTTGCCCTATACACTGCTATTCGG
The DNA here is from genome assembly GCF_001483705.2 of Eufriesea mexicana. Lineage (NCBI taxonomy): Eukaryota > Metazoa > Arthropoda > Insecta > Hymenoptera > Apidae > Eufriesea > Eufriesea mexicana. The sequence continues at coordinate 117 of NW_017066454.1, read as the reverse complement.
CGGACTTCTGCACACTACTGTGCTCTAACCTGTTCAGCTTCTCTCTGGGTGTACCAGCAATAGTGGTCACGGCACGTTAGGTTGGGTTGGCAAACGTTTGGATAGGTTATGTTAATT
>NW_017066453.1:0-246 GCF_001483705.2 Eufriesea mexicana | reverse complement strand
AATAAGAAGGAAAGATACTAATGGCGTGCAATAGCCATTGCAATGCTAGAGAATCTGCCACGAGAATTCAATTTTATTGACATTTTCGACTAATTTCGTGGTGAGGTGTCCTTCTTGCATAAATAAGGAGGAAAGATTCTTTTGGCGTGCTATAGGCATTGCAGAGCTATAGAATCTGCATGGAATATTCAATGTTATCGACATCTTCGGCTAATATCGTGGTGAGCTAACTTTCTTGTTCAATAA
>NW_017066452.1:0-246 GCF_001483705.2 Eufriesea mexicana | reverse complement strand
TTAGCCATTCCACGTATCATTGGGTAATTTTAAATGTGATATATTAATTAACATCGATCTTTCGAATTTGATTAAATGGCGACTGAGTGTCGCCTCTCGAGTGCAAAGGATTAAAAATATTTCAACTGTAAATGTTTCCTGCGTGAAAGAACACATACCTAATGAGAGGGATGCAGAATAAAGGATAAATTGCATATAGATTCAATATAGGTATTTATACAGCGTTTGTATATTCGGATAATCGAT
>NW_017066451.1:0-246 GCF_001483705.2 Eufriesea mexicana | reverse complement strand
ATAACTGCGATAACTGTGTCGTAACCATCGTGCACATTGTCGAACTATTTTCTTAATTTCACTTATACAACCTTGGAGTGAAAGAATTAATTTAGTAAATTCTGATTGCATACCAACACAATTTTATTTAAAAATTTCTGTTTTTGTTAATTGTTTAGAGTAACCCAAATATCATGGATCACACTTTTGAAATACACTTGATAGAATTGAAGGACATTTTAAAATCAGTTTTAAATTCCAATTTAT
>NW_017066450.1:0-246 GCF_001483705.2 Eufriesea mexicana | reverse complement strand
CCGCGACCACTATTGCTGGCGTGCACGGATACAATCAGAATATGGTAGATTACAGTAGAGCCTCGAAGTTCATAGAATAGCATAGAACAAAAGTTAAAGATGTTCCAACCAAACGTGACCAAACCTATACAAATCAAACGTAATATCACTCAACACTAATCGCCGCGACCACTGTACCTGGCCTCCCCGGACACATGCAGATATTGACGTCGCACATTAGAGCGCTGTGGTGCATTGAACAGCAAT
>NW_017066449.1:0-246 GCF_001483705.2 Eufriesea mexicana | reverse complement strand
CGAATCAGATAGAAAATATCTCAGCTTATATGAATTAACCTAATCACCCAGAATTTCATAAACGTAAAAAATTTGTTAAATCAAACGATAATTTCAAAAATGTTCAAAGAAAAATTATCATTGTGACATAAATAAGGTAAAAAATATCTCAGCTTATACCAGATAACCTGACTCTAAATTTCATAAACAAATAAAAAATTTGTAAATCAAAGAACAATTTTAAAAATGACTATGAATTTAACAAAG
>NW_017066448.1:0-246 GCF_001483705.2 Eufriesea mexicana | reverse complement strand
TGTGTTAAAATAGTCAAGGATATCCTAATCGAACCTGGCCTAACCTAACCTAACAGAACGTGGCATAACTGGACGTAACGTGCCGCGACCACTGCTGCGGGCAACCTCAGGGCCAAACAGATTAGGGTACGGCACATTAGATCACAGAAGTCCACCGAATAGCAGTTTACAGCACAAAAGTCTAAGAAATCCTAACCGAGCCTTCCTAATCTAACCTAACGATACGTAACCTTACTCCACCTAACT
>NW_017066447.1:0-246 GCF_001483705.2 Eufriesea mexicana | reverse complement strand
CTTTTTTTGCATAAATAAGGAGGGAAGATTCTATTGGCGTGCAATATCCTTTGTAATGCTATAAAATATGGTTGGAGAGTTCAATTTTTTTGTCATTTTCGAATAATCACGTGGTGAGCTATCTTCCTTGCATAGGTAAGGAGGAAAGATTCTATTGGCGTGCTATAGCCGTTGCAATGCTGCAGAATCTGCCTGGCAAGTTCAATTTTTTTGACATTTTTGACTAATATCATGGTGAGCTAACTT
>NW_017066446.1:0-246 GCF_001483705.2 Eufriesea mexicana | reverse complement strand
GTGCCGAGAGCACTCTTGCTAACCCCCCGGGTCCAAGCAGAATATACTAGAGTATAGCAGGGCACAGAGATCCTGAGAATTGCAATGTATAGCACAAAAGTCAAACATACTCTGCACAACCCTGTCCTTACCTGACCTAGCCAAACGTAATGTATCAAAATATGTCGTGACGAGACCGATATACCTGGCCAACCCAGAGCCCAGCAGAGCATATTAGAGCAAAACAGAGCACAGATAATCCACCGA
>NW_017066445.1:0-246 GCF_001483705.2 Eufriesea mexicana | reverse complement strand
ACTATACTCTATTCGACTCTGGGAATGCGAGAAACGGTAGCCGTTGCACGTCAGGTTGAGATACGTTCCGTTTGGTTTGGTTAAGGTAGGTCAGGTTCGGTTAGGGTATCGCTCGCATTTGTGCAATTGACTGCAATGCGGTCGATTCCTGCGCACTGCTGTTTTACAGTACATTCTGCGTGTGTCTGTCGAGGCCAGCAAGAGTAGTCTCGTCATGTTTGGTTTATGCAGGTTAAGTTTGCGTAT
>NW_017066444.1:0-246 GCF_001483705.2 Eufriesea mexicana | reverse complement strand
CGCTCCTCTACCATACACTGCTCGACTCTCGGGAAGCCAGCCACAGTGGTCGCAGCACGTTCGGTTTGGTTAGATTACGTTTTGCAATGTCGGGTTACGTTCTGTTAGGCTGGAACAGCTTCTACCTTTGTTCTACACACTGCTGTCCTATGGTCATCTTCGCTCTGCTGTGCGCTATCAGACAATGCTTGTTTCTGGGGATGCCAGGTGTAGTGGTCGCGGTTGGTTAGGTTGTGTTGTGTTACG
>NW_017066443.1:0-246 GCF_001483705.2 Eufriesea mexicana | reverse complement strand
TAGGGTATGTTTGACTTCTGAGCTGTACACTGAATTTCGGTAGACTTCTGAGTTCTACTGTGCTCCAGTATGTGCTGCTTGGCTCTGCGGAAGCCAGTAATAGTGGTCTAGGCACGTTAGTTTGTGTTAGATTACGTTTGGTCGGTTTGGGCCTTTTCTGGTTAGGTCAGGGTATACTTGACATTTGTGCTCAACACAGCTATCATATAGACTTCTGGTAACAGCTGTACTCTAATATGTTCTGCC
>NW_017066442.1:0-246 GCF_001483705.2 Eufriesea mexicana | reverse complement strand
TCACTTATGGATAATAAAAATGTATAGGATTTATAGTTATATTGCAACAATATAAATATATTTGTACAGGGTGGCCAGTGAAAGAAGTATCTTTTACAAACACGTGTTTTTTAAAATTTTTTATTGTTTTATTTGGAAATATGATTAGTAGATTTTTCAATATTATGTGTGAAAAACAGCATTCTTTAGTGAGCGTCATTTTTGTGCTTTCAAAGAAGGAAAATGAAGGTGATCAAACCCTTCAAA
>NW_017066441.1:0-246 GCF_001483705.2 Eufriesea mexicana | reverse complement strand
CTTGGAAAACAAAACTAACGTTCGAACCGACTACGTATCTAACCTAGAAATCTATTTCCAGGACAACGTTTCTCCTGCGTAACATTTTTACTATAAAGCATTTTGTTGTACGTTTTCACTAATAGATAGTACAAGACGTTTATGAAGCAGTAACGAGGAGAAAACGAATTTTGTGATCGTCTGTTCCAGTGCCTTTACGGACTGAATATAGTATAAACTAACGAACGCGTCGTACCAATCACGAAG
>NW_017066440.1:0-246 GCF_001483705.2 Eufriesea mexicana | reverse complement strand
GCACTGCCATGGCTATAGCGTGCCAATAGTATCTTTCCTACTTATTTTTGCAAGGATGTCGGCTCACCACGACATATGTCGAAAATGTCAATAAAACTGTATTTTCCATCCAGATACTATGGAATTCCAATGGTTATAGCTGGCCAATTGAATCGTTCCTCCTTATTTATTCAAGAAGGTTATCACACAACGATATTAGTCGAAAATGTCAATAAAACTGAATTTTCCATCCAGATACTATAGAAT
>NW_017066439.1:0-246 GCF_001483705.2 Eufriesea mexicana | reverse complement strand
AGATTCAATTTTATTGCCATTTGCGACAAATATTGTGGCGAGCTATCATTCTTGCATTAATAAAAAGGAAAGATTCTATTCGCGTGCTATAGCCATTGCAATGCTGTAGCATCTTGCTCGTAAATTCAATTTCATTGAAATTTTCGAGTAATATCGTGGTGAGCTAACTTTCTTGCATAATTGATGAGGAAAGAAAATATTGGCGTGCTATAGCCGTTGCAATTCTATAGTATCTGGATGGGAAAT
>NW_017066438.1:0-246 GCF_001483705.2 Eufriesea mexicana | reverse complement strand
AGAGGCAGAACAATTACCGCTCGAAATATTGGCACCTGACAACACCGTACTAAGTACAGTCATTATCACAATGCTGTAGCCTTTGTATTTATTTGATCACCGGTGTCTTAAGTTCCACAGTAGTTCTACAATAATTAATGCTTACGTTAGTTACGGCTGGAGTTATTTAAAATGCTCAGGACTGTAGATGATACATACACCAATTGAACACAATATCTGATTGACAAGTCTGTTCAGTGATGATTC
>NW_017066437.1:0-246 GCF_001483705.2 Eufriesea mexicana | reverse complement strand
CAATTTTCGCAAAAACACATTGCATCTTCTCACGATGCAATAGGAACGGTATTTGCGTCTTTTTACACAGCGAAGGAATCTTTTTGTGATTGAGTCTCATTGGCTAGTGATATCTGTGGAAAACTACTCTCTACTTGATTTGAACAGTGGTATCTACTGGAAAATCCAAAAATCGCGAATTTTCACGAACTTTGCACCTTCTTGCAAAGCAATATGGACGGTACCTACGTCTTTTGGCATCGCGAA
>NW_017066436.1:0-246 GCF_001483705.2 Eufriesea mexicana | reverse complement strand
AATAGTAGTCTCGGCCCGTTATGTTGAGTAGGCTACGTTTGGCTACGACACATTAGATTGGGTTAAGTTCGCGTAGATTTGACTTTCGCGGTATACGCTGATGTTCGGTGAATTTCTGCGCTGTACTGTGCTCTAGAATATTCTGCTTGGCCGTGGGGCTCCCAGCAATGGTGGTCGTGGAAAGTTATGTTCGGTCAGGCTATGTTTGCTTAGGTAATGTTTGTCTGGGTTAGGCTTGGGTAACTT
>NW_017066435.1:0-246 GCF_001483705.2 Eufriesea mexicana | reverse complement strand
GTATGTCTCTGACATTTGCGCTATGCACTGTTATTCGGTAGATTTCTGCGCTCTACTGCGTCCCAGTATGCTCTGCTTGGTATGGGGAGGAGGGCAATTGCGGCCTCAGCACGTTATTTTGTGTTAGGCAACGTGAGGTTAGTTTAGGTTATGTCATGTTAGGTTAAGGTATCTTTGGCTTTTGTGCTCTACCGTGCAGTGCGGTTGAAACCTGCGCTCTACTGTACTGAAGTGTATTCAGGTTGG
>NW_017066434.1:0-246 GCF_001483705.2 Eufriesea mexicana | reverse complement strand
GTTAGCTCAGGTCAGGCCAGGTCAGGTCAGGTCAGGTCAGGTAATGTCAGCACAGGTCTGGTCAGATGATGTCTGTTCAGGTCAGTTCGGGTCCCGCCAGGTCAGGTCATGTCAGGTCCCGTCAGGTCTGGTGAGGTCAGGTCAGGCCAGTACATGTCAGGTCAGGTCAGGTCAGTTCAGGTTAGTTCACTTCAGATCAGCTCATGTCATATCAGGTCTGGTCGGGTCAGGTTAGGTCAGGCCAGG
>NW_017066433.1:0-246 GCF_001483705.2 Eufriesea mexicana | reverse complement strand
TTATTAAATATACAGTGTTCTACTTTCTAAATGAAATAAAAATATTTTAACAAGTTTTTATTAGATGTATTTTTAATATAAAAATTCAAAAATACCTTCGAGCAACTGGCATTCCTATTGAAGCTCCATGTATCAACTCACTAAATCGTTTTACACGTAAGCTACTTGTTTTTTCTCCCATAACAAAACTAATTGCATCCATAAAATTAGATTTTCCTATATTAACAAAATAAATATAATATATAA
>NW_017066432.1:0-246 GCF_001483705.2 Eufriesea mexicana | reverse complement strand
GTGCTGCACACTGTTATTCGATGTAATTCTGCGCTGTACTGTGCTTTAGTATGTCCTGATTGGTTCTGGGGAGGGCAGGATTAGCGGCCTTTGCACGTTAAATTTTGTCTGGTTACGTTGGGCTAGGTTGGGTCAGGCGAAGTTTTGTAAGGTTGCTGCATCTTTTGAGCTGTACACTGCTACTTTGTGGATTCCTGTGCTCTGCTGTGCTCTAGTATGTCCTGCTTGGCTCTGAGGGGGGGGGGG
>NW_017066431.1:0-246 GCF_001483705.2 Eufriesea mexicana | reverse complement strand
GGCGACAGGCGATCTATTTACCAAGCTATAACAGGTTATATATTTTGAACAGAACTATTCTCTCGCAAGTAAATGGCTGTACTTGCCATTGTTTGAAGGCGTTAGGCGACCTATTCACCAAGCTATGACAGAATATATACTTTGAATAGACCTATTCTATGGCAAGCAGAAGGCTGCACTTGACATTGGATTGAAGGCGTTAGGCGATCTATTCACCAAGCTGTAACAGATTATAGATTTCGAATA
>NW_017066430.1:0-246 GCF_001483705.2 Eufriesea mexicana | reverse complement strand
ATAGTAATACTAAATAGTAGTAATATGGAATAATAATACATTGAATAGTAATGTTGAATTGTGATATCCTGAATAGTAATACTGAATAGTAGTACTCTAAGTAGAAATACTAGATAATGGAATCCTAAGTAGTAACACTAAATAATAGTATCTTAACCCTTTGGCTTCGGCACTTCAGTCCGCTGAAGTACCGTCACTGAATGGAAGCACGCGTCAAAATATGCACAGTGTGATATCTGTGTATTT
>NW_017066429.1:0-246 GCF_001483705.2 Eufriesea mexicana | reverse complement strand
AGGCTGCGTTTTGTTAGATTACGTCTACTTGGGTTAAGTCTGAGTAGCTCTGACATTCGTGGTGTACACTGCTATCCGCTGGAGTCCTGCGCTCCACTATGCTCTAGTATAATCTGCTCGAACCTGGGAAGGACGGCAATAGCGGTCCCTGCACGGTAGGTTTAGCTACTGTCCTCTAATATATTCTGCTCGACACCGCAGGGGCCAGTAATAGTGGTGCCGGCAGGTTAGGTTGAGCTGTGCTAC
>NW_017066428.1:0-246 GCF_001483705.2 Eufriesea mexicana | reverse complement strand
CAAGACTTCGCTCATTCGCCCAGCGAGAGCGGCGACTCGCTTTGCGCCCGCGGCTCCAACGATGTCAAGCAGGAGACAGCCGTAAGCGGCCAGCCGTGGGCGCAAGTCCTCGATCCCTATGTCGGCGAGATATATCTTTTCTCCTGCAGCGGAAATGGCCTCCGCTCAAGAGAGACTCTAGCCCCCGGGTACCCAAACCGCGACGGCGGCCGCTTAAGGATGGGGCCCTGCTTGTCGCCGCTCTTC
>NW_017066427.1:0-246 GCF_001483705.2 Eufriesea mexicana | reverse complement strand
CTCTGTACTATATTATTATTTTTCTTGTTAGCAAAAGGTTATTACTCGTTAAGATAAATAAATAAATAATGAAATGAAATACCAATAAAATGGAAGAAATTAAAAAATCTTGGGAATTTTTATTTCTACACAGGTTAGTCCTGCATTTTAGATTCTTCGATTTTACCAATAAATTACAGTATCCCTCGAGTTCGTCACTTCGTATGCAAATACAGTTCAATTATCCAATTTAATTATCCGCCATCG
>NW_017066426.1:0-246 GCF_001483705.2 Eufriesea mexicana | reverse complement strand
AATATAGATGACAGAAATACACCGAACAGCAACATACTGCACAAAAGTCGGTGGTATCCTATCTTAACCTATCCAAACGTAACGTAACCATACGAAACGTGGTTCAGACTAACGTGCCGAGACCACCACAGCAGGCATCCCCAGAGACAAGCAGAATATACTAGATCTCATATGTGCGCAGATAGCCACCAGTTAACATTGTATAGCACGAAAGTCAAAGATATGCTAACCCAACCTGCGCAAACT
>NW_017066425.1:0-246 GCF_001483705.2 Eufriesea mexicana | reverse complement strand
GTAGTAGCTAATAATTTATTAACTTTTTTTACTTTTATCGTTAATATACGTTACAAAATATTTATTATTAACAATAAATATAGTAACTTATTAACTTTTTGCTAATTATAGATACATTTTCACGCAAATACGTCATATATACTAGTAATAGAATATAATTTAGTAACTTTTCCACTTGTATTATAAATTTACGTGGTGACCAATTTGTTATTAGAGATAAGTGTAATAATTTTTATACTTTTGCAA
>NW_017066424.1:0-246 GCF_001483705.2 Eufriesea mexicana | reverse complement strand
TTCTATTACATAAGCTTTATCATGTTTTATTGTTATGAGATCGGGTGCGTATCGGTCGGATTTTGTAGTTAATCTGGGTGTTTTCTCGCATTTGTATCCGGATTTGGTTATTGACTTTTTCATTGTTTTTGAGATGTTGTCATGCCTATTGATGCGCGTGCAGTAGGCGACGGGGGGCACCGGTGGCGGACGTGGTACTAGGTTTCCCTTGTACCGGCGCATGCAGGATTTCTGCAATCCGTATCA
>NW_017066423.1:0-246 GCF_001483705.2 Eufriesea mexicana | reverse complement strand
CATTTCAATGATATTCAATGTGGTTGTAAAAATCAATTTTAACGACATTCACGACTTACATCCTGGTGTGCTATCTTTTTTGTACAAATAATGAGGAGAGATTCTACTGGCGTGCTATAGGCATCACAATGCTATAGACTCGTCTTGGAAAATTCAATATTATTGTCATTTTCGACCAATATCGTGGTGACCTATTTTCCTTGCATAAGTAAGGAGGAGAGGTCCTTTTGGAGTGCTATAGCAATT
>NW_017066422.1:0-246 GCF_001483705.2 Eufriesea mexicana | reverse complement strand
ACCCTACTACACCTAACGTGCCGCGACCACTATTGCTGGACTCCCCAGAGCCAAGCAGAACGCTTTAGTGGATAGTAGGACGCAGGAAACTATGGAATCGCTGTGTATATCGGAAATGCAAATGCTACGCATTCCTAACCCAATTCAACAGAACCTAGCCAAAAATAGCCTAACCCAGCCTATCGTGCCGACACCACCATTGCTGTCCTTCCAGAACCAAGCTGAAATTATTAGTGGAGAGTAGAA
>NW_017066421.1:0-246 GCF_001483705.2 Eufriesea mexicana | reverse complement strand
CACGCCAGTAGAATCTACCCTCCTGATTTATGCAACAAAGTTAGCTCACAACGATATTAGTCGGAAATGACAACAAAATTGAATTTTCCTGGAAGATTGTATAGTGTTGCAAGAGTAATAGCGCGCCAAACGAATCTTTCCTCTTTATTTATGCAAGAAAGTTAACTCACCACAATATTAGCTGGAAATGTCATTGAAATTGAGTTTATCAGCCACATTCTAAAGCATTGGAATGGATATAGCACG
>NW_017066420.1:0-246 GCF_001483705.2 Eufriesea mexicana | reverse complement strand
TAACCGGGATATAAAGAATTTTTAGAACTTTAGAGCTTTAGAAATTTAGAGCTTTGGAGCTTTAGAACTTTGGAACTTTAGAGCTTTGGAGCTTTAGAACTTTGGAATTTTAGAGCTTTGGAGCTTTAGAGCTTTAGAGCTTTAGAACTTTAGAGCTTTGGAGCTTTAGAAGTTTGAAGCTTCGGAGCTTTAGAGCTTTAGAAATTAAAAAACTTTAGAACTTTAGAGTTATAAAACTTTAGAGCT
>NW_017066419.1:0-246 GCF_001483705.2 Eufriesea mexicana | reverse complement strand
GATGAATGTATGCATGTATGGATGGATGGATGCATGGATGGATGGATGTATGGATGGATGGATCTGTGGATGGATGGATGTATGGATGAATGGAAGTATGGATGGATGGATGTATGATTGTATGGATGTATGGATGAATGGTTGTATGGATGGATGTATGGATGTAGGTATCGATGGTTGAAGGTATGAATGTATGGGTGGATGAGTGTATGAATATGTGGATATATGGTTGGATCGACGTATGGT
>NW_017066418.1:0-246 GCF_001483705.2 Eufriesea mexicana | reverse complement strand
TTGCGTCGCGGGGGCGTCCTGGCAATTGCGTCGCCGCGAAGTCCAGGGCGCACCGAAATGCGATGTGCTGGCCATCGTGGGGGTTTTAGTGGTTAAAAATCCCACATATCCCCGCCCCCTCCCCTAAGAGGGCCGGGTATCTTTGGAAGATTTCCCCCACGTGAAAAAAAAAGAAAAAAATGTTGAGGTTGGGTTATCTTTGCCTTTCTTGCTATACATAGCAGTGGAGCCGACTTCTGCACCCTC
>NW_017066417.1:0-246 GCF_001483705.2 Eufriesea mexicana | reverse complement strand
AGGATAGTTGTGACTTTTACTGTATACGCTGCTGTTCGTTGGATTTCTGGGCTCTGCATTGCTCTAGTGCGTTCTACTTAGCTCTAGGGAGGTCGGCAATAGTAGTCTCGGCACGTTATGTTGAGTTAGGCTACGATTGGTTATGCTACGTTTTGCTATGTTCGGACAGGGCAGGTCTGACTTTTATGCTATACAACGCTATTCGGTGGATTTCAACGCTCTGCTTTGCTCTAATATGCTCTGCTT
>NW_017066416.1:0-246 GCF_001483705.2 Eufriesea mexicana | reverse complement strand
TTATGTTAGGTTAGGTTAGGTTAGGTTAGGTTAGGTTAGGTTAGACTGGGTTGGGTTGGGTTGGGATGGGTTGGGTTGGGTTGGGTTTGGTTGTATTAGGTTAGGCTAGGCTTGGTTAAGTTAGGATAGGTTACGTTAAATTAGGTAAGGTTAGGTTTGGTTAGGTTACGTTTCATTACGTTCGGTTCGTACAGGCAAAGTTTGGTTAGGTAGGTTTCGTTACGTTTTGTGAGGTTAGGTTAGGTT
>NW_017066415.1:0-246 GCF_001483705.2 Eufriesea mexicana | reverse complement strand
ACTGCGATTAAATGGATTTCTGCGATCAACTCTCCTCTAATATGCTCCGCTTGGCCCTGGGGATGGCAGCAATAGCGGCCTCCGCACGTTGGCTGTGTTAAGTTGCGTTTGGTCATGCTACCATTGGCTAGGTTAGGATAGGATAGCTAAGATTTCTGCGCTATACACTGCACTTCGGCGCATTTCTTTGCCCTACGTTGCTCAAACACATTCTGCTCGACTCTTGGGAGGCCATGAGTGTTGGTC
>NW_017066414.1:0-246 GCF_001483705.2 Eufriesea mexicana | reverse complement strand
CATCGCTGGCGACACAGAGACAAGAGCAATACGTTTGAGTACAGTAGAGCACAGAGGTCCATACAACATCTGTGTTGAGCACAAAGGTGAAAGATTTCCTAACATAACCCATCCTAACTTACCCCCACCAAAAGTAATCTGACTACACCTAACGTGCCGCCGCAAGAATTGCTAGCCTCCCCGGAGTCCATCAGAGAATAGTAGAGCAGAGTATATTGCAGAAATCCACCGAATATCATTGTATGG
>NW_017066413.1:0-246 GCF_001483705.2 Eufriesea mexicana | reverse complement strand
AACTATAATCTGTTATAGCTTGGCGAATAGGGAGCCTAACGCCTTCAATCCAATGGCAAGTGCCGCCATCTACTTGCCAGAGAACTGGTTTATTCAAAATCTATAACTTGTTATAGCGTGGCAATTGGATCGCCCATCGCCTTCAATCCAATGGCAAGTACAGCCATCTACTTGCCAGAGAACAGGTCTACTCAGAATCTATAACCTTTTACAGCTTGGTGAATAGATCGCCTAACGCCTTCAATC
>NW_017066412.1:0-246 GCF_001483705.2 Eufriesea mexicana | reverse complement strand
GATGTATGTATGGATGTATGGATGGATGTATGTATGGATGTGTGTATGGGTGTATGTATGGATCCGTGGATGTGCGTATGGTTGTTTATATGGATGTATGGTTGTATGGTTGGACGGATTTATTGATGTATGGATGTGTCGATGTATGGTTGTACGAATGCATGGTTGTATGGATGAGTGGGACGGTGAATGGATGGGTGCATGGACGGAAGAACGGTTGTGTGTATGGATGTTTGTATGGTTGTA
>NW_017066411.1:0-246 GCF_001483705.2 Eufriesea mexicana | reverse complement strand
TTGAATAGACCTATTCTCTGGCAAGTAGATGGCTGAACTTGCCAATGGATTGAAGGCGTTAGGCGATCTAAACTTCAAGCTGTGACAGCTTATAGATTTTGAATAGTCTCATTCTCTGGCAAGTAGCTGGCTGTATTTGCCATAGGATTGAAGGCGTTAGGCGATCTATTCGCCAAGCTGTGTCTGCACATAGATTTTGAATAGACACATTCTCTGGCAAGTAGATGGCTGTATTTGCCATAGGAT
>NW_017066410.1:0-246 GCF_001483705.2 Eufriesea mexicana | reverse complement strand
TAATATATACATATAATATATACTTATATTATGTATATATATTATATTACAACATTTATGAATAAGAGAAATAAAATAAAATTAATTGCATAGTGATGAAAAAAGAAAATATAATAATTGGAAATAGTGTCGAATTTAATTTGTCATGTATGATCTCCTTTAAACTATTGATTATTGCAAAAGTGATACATTAATTGCATACCTGGTTATGTCTGAAAGGAAGTAAGAATAATAATAAAATTTTGA
>NW_017066409.1:0-246 GCF_001483705.2 Eufriesea mexicana | reverse complement strand
TTTATTCATTGTTCATTCCGTGTCACATTTCGATGCATGCAGATGACTGAATAAAATATCTATGTTATAATAATTAGACTTTGCACGTTCCTGTAAATAGTCTTATTGGAACGTTATAATAAAATGAAACTTTTTCCAGCAACTCTCATTCAACGAGATACATAAAAATAGAAATTGTCAATGTCATGTACGATTCTTAATTTTATTTATTTTTCATTCCCTGTCACATTTCGGTGCATGCAGGTG
>NW_017066408.1:0-246 GCF_001483705.2 Eufriesea mexicana | reverse complement strand
GACGTTAGGCGATCTATTCACCAAGCTATAACATATTATAGTTCTTGAATAGGCCTATTCTCTTGCAAGAAGACGGCTATACTTGCCTTTGGATTGATGGCGTTATACGATCCATTCACCAAGCTATAACAGGATATAAATTTTGAATAGACATATTCTCTGCAAGTTGAAGGCTCTACTTGCCATTGGATTGAAGGCGTTAGGCGATCTGTTCACCAAGCTATTACAGATTATAGATTTTGAATA
>NW_017066407.1:0-246 GCF_001483705.2 Eufriesea mexicana | reverse complement strand
ATTGCTTGGAGAATAGGTCGCTTGACGCCTTCAACCAATGGCAACAACAGCCATCTACTTGCCAGAGAATTGGTCTATTCGAATTCTATATCCTGTTATCGCTTGGTGAATAGATCGCCTAACGCCTTCAATCCAATGGCAGGTAGAGTCATCTACTTGCCAGAGAGTAGGTCTCTTCAAAATCTCTAACCTGTTATAGCATCGTGAATAGATCGCCTAACGCCTTCCATAGAATGGCAAGTACAG
>NW_017066406.1:0-246 GCF_001483705.2 Eufriesea mexicana | reverse complement strand
CTCAGAGGTTTCTGGTCATCGATTTTTTGATCGACGAAATGGATGAGAAGAGTGTATTGGGATGAAAGTCGAGTGGATAGGTTAGGAAATCACGAGAGAAGAATGACCTAGGGTGTCTCCTATGGGTGATTGATTCTTGATCGAGAGAGTACGATGAGAGATGACGAAATGGATGAGAAGAGAGTATTGGGATAAAAGTCGAGTGGATAGAATGATCTAGGGTGTCTCCTATGGGTGATTGATTCT
>NW_017066405.1:0-246 GCF_001483705.2 Eufriesea mexicana | reverse complement strand
TAGGTAGGGTTAGGTTAGGTTAAGCCAGGTTAGGTTATGATGTACTCGACTTTTGCGCTGTACACTGCTATTCGGTGTATTCCTGCGCTCTACATTGCCCAAGTATACTCTGCTCGACCCTCGGGACTTGGGCAATGGCGGTCGCGGCACGTTAGGTTGAATTAGGTTACGTTTGTTTAGGTCAGATTAGGTAAAGTTTGGTAGGAATAGCTGCGGCTTTCGTGCCATACACGACTATCAGGTGGA
>NW_017066404.1:0-246 GCF_001483705.2 Eufriesea mexicana | reverse complement strand
GGTCAGGTTATGTTAAGGTACCTTTGACATTCGTGCTTTACACTGCTATTTGGTGGCTTTCTGCGCCCCACAGTGCTGTAGTATATTCTGCTTTGATCTGTGTAGGCCAGCAGTAGTGGTCTCGGCAAGTTAGGTTGGGTTAGGTTGCGTTCACTTGTGTTGCGTTTGGATACGCTAGGTTTAGATAGCTTTGACTTTTGCGCGATAGACTGATATTCGGAGGGTCTCTGCAATCAACTGTGCTCT
>NW_017066403.1:0-246 GCF_001483705.2 Eufriesea mexicana | reverse complement strand
TTATGCAACAAAACTAGCTCACCACGATATTAGTCGAAAATGTCAATAAAATTGAATTTTCTAGTAAGGTTCTATATCACTGTAATGGCTAAAGCACGCAAATAGTATTTTTCCTCCTCATTAATGCAACAAAATTAGCTCACAACGATATCAGTCGAAAATGGCAAAAAAATTGAATTTTCCAGTCAGATTCTATAGCATTTCAATGGCTATTGCATGCCAATAGAATCTTTCCTCCTCATTTAT
>NW_017066402.1:0-246 GCF_001483705.2 Eufriesea mexicana | reverse complement strand
CGTGCATACATCCATACATACATCCATACATGCATCCATACATATGCCCATCCTTACGCGCATCCATACATCCATACATATGACCGTTCATACATCCACCCATACACCCATACACATATCCATCTATACATCCATACATCCACTCAACCATACATCCATCCATCCATACATCCATCCATCCACACATCCATCCATCCATTCATCCATACATCCACCAGCCATATATCCATAAATCCATCCATTCGT
>NW_017066401.1:0-246 GCF_001483705.2 Eufriesea mexicana | reverse complement strand
GACTCTACTGGCGTGCTATATGCATTGTAATGCTATAGAATCTGTCTGGAAAATTGAATTTTAATGGCATTTTCGACTAATATCGTGGAGAGCAAACCCACATGTTTAAATAAGGAGGAAAGATACTGTAGGCATGCTATAGCCATTGCAATTCCATATAATCTGCGTGCAAAATTCGATTTGATTGCCATTTTCTGCTAATATCGTGGTGAGCTAACTTTCTTGCATAAATAATGAGGAAGGATT
>NW_017066400.1:0-246 GCF_001483705.2 Eufriesea mexicana | reverse complement strand
ATCAGACCCGACCCGACACGACCCAACCCAACCTAACCTAACCTAACCTAACCAAACATAATCAGACCTGGCCAGACCTGACTTGACCTGACATGGCCTGGCCTGACCTGCCCTGCCATGTCCTAACTTGACCTGTTCTGACACGACCCGACCTGACCTTACGCGATCTTTCCTGACCTGACATGACCTGACCTGACCTGACCTGACCTAACCCGACCTGGCCTGACCCGACCTGACCTGACATTA
>NW_017066399.1:0-246 GCF_001483705.2 Eufriesea mexicana | reverse complement strand
TCTACTTGCCAGAGAATAGGTCTATTCATAATATATAACCTGTTATAGCTTGGTGAGTAGATCGCTTAACGCCTTCATTCCAATGGCAAGTACGGCCATCTACTTGCCAGAGAATAGGTCTGCTCAAAACATATAATCTGTTATAGCTTGGTGAGTAGGTCGCCTAACGCCTTGAACCATTGACAAGTACAGCCATCTAATTGCCAGAGATTAGGTCTAATCAAAATCTATATCCTCCTACAGCTT
>NW_017066398.1:0-246 GCF_001483705.2 Eufriesea mexicana | reverse complement strand
CATGACCCAACCAAACCTAGACTAACTAGACCTATCGAGCTGGGTCCACAGTTGCTGTCCTACACATCACTAAGCAGAACATATTAAAGGAAAGTAAGGAGCAAAAGTCCGAAGAATGTCAAGGTATGGAAGAAAAGTCAGAGCAATCCTATCCTAACCCAGACAAGCCTAACCAAGCCAAAGGTAACCTAACGCGACCTGACGTGACAAGACCACTATTGCTGACATCCCAGAGCCAAGCGGAGC
>NW_017066397.1:0-246 GCF_001483705.2 Eufriesea mexicana | reverse complement strand
TCAACCTAACGTGCCTGAACCAGTATTGCTTTCCCCCCCATCGTCAAACATAGCATATTGGAGTTGTGTAGAGCGCAGAAGTCAATTAAATGGCAGTGCATAGCACAAAGGTGAAAGATATCCTGACAAAAGCCAAACAAACCTAACCTAGCCAAATGTAACTTAACCGAACGTAGCATGCCACGGCCACTATTCCTGCTATCCACAGAGCAAAGCAGAAGGTACTATATCACAGTAGATCGCAGG
>NW_017066396.1:0-246 GCF_001483705.2 Eufriesea mexicana | reverse complement strand
GTTAGGTTATGTCGGATTAGGTTAGTATATGTCTGACTTTTGTGCTTTGCACTTAAGTGCGGACGGTTTCTGCGCTCTCGTGTGCTGCATTATATTCTGTATTGCTCTGAGGAGGACAGCTGAAGTGGTCCGGGCACGATGGGTTGTGTTTGGAAATGCTTGGATGTATTATGTTTAGCTATGTTATGCCAGGATAGCTACGACTTTTGCTCTGTACACTGCTGTACGGTGGATTTCTGCGCTCTA
>NW_017066395.1:0-246 GCF_001483705.2 Eufriesea mexicana | reverse complement strand
GAAACTGCATTATAGTACTATCTGATTACAACATAACCTCATTCTTTTACGAAAATGAAGAGAGGAATATCTTCAAAGTTACGTTTCATTTAGTTAGTTGAAGATCTAGGGAATTTTTTAAATTGGGGATCTATAATTACTCTTACATCCTAAGTAATTCTTAAGAAATTCTGAAATTTAGAAATATTTTAAATTAAAGATCTGGGAAATTTTTTAAATCTAGGGTAAACTTTTCATTGGTAACTT
>NW_017066394.1:0-246 GCF_001483705.2 Eufriesea mexicana | reverse complement strand
CTTGGGTGTCCAGGAGTAGTGGTCTCGGCATGTTAGACTGAGTTATGTCACGTTTCGTTAGGTTAGGTTTGGAAGGTGCGGCCAAGATTTCTTAGACTTTTGCGCTATACACTACAGTTCGGTGGATTTCTGCGCTGTACTGTAATCCAATATGTTCTGCTTTGCTCTGGGGAGGCCAGAAACAGTGGCCGCCGCGTGCTATTCAGAGTTATGTTACGTTGAGTTATGTTAGGCCAGTTTGGGTTA
>NW_017066393.1:0-246 GCF_001483705.2 Eufriesea mexicana | reverse complement strand
GATATTAGACGAAAATGTCCATAAAATCGAGTTTACCAGGAAGATTCTATAGCATTGCAAGGGCTACAGCACGCCAATAGAATCTTTCCTCGTTATTTGTACAGGAAAAGTAGCTCAGCACGATATTAATTGAAATGTCCATAAAATAGAGTTTTCCAGCTAGATTCTATACCTTTGCTATGGCTATATAACGACAATAGAATATTTCGTCTATATTTATACATGACAGATTGCTGACCACGATGA
>NW_017066392.1:0-246 GCF_001483705.2 Eufriesea mexicana | reverse complement strand
CCCCCCGGTCGTGGCAAGACAGTTAAGTTAGGCAATATTTGGCTGTGTTACGTTCGGTGAGGTTTGAATAGGGTGGCTTAGACTTTTGTGCTATACCCTGCTGTCCGCGGACTTCTGCTCTCTACTGTGTTCTAACATTTCATGCTTGGTTCTGGGGAAACCAGCGATAGTGGTATCGGAACAATAGGTTGTGTTATGTTACCTTTGGTTAGGTTAGGGTAGGCAAAGCTCGGTCTGGTTGTCTTT
>NW_017066391.1:0-246 GCF_001483705.2 Eufriesea mexicana | reverse complement strand
TGGCGGCCGGGCGGATGCGACTGACCGGGCACCGGAGCAAGCGAGCTCCACCGCCGGCACACGTGCGCGGCCTGTACAGGTGGCCACGGCGGACGCTGTCGCGGGTACTTCCCGTGGCGGGCCCGCTGACGCTCCGGCGAAGGCGCCGGTCGCGGCCCCTGTCATAGCCAGGAAAGACGCAGGGCCAGCTGGTCTCTCGTCGTCGGTAGGCGCGAGAAGCGAGCGCAGCGGCAGGCGGCCGCTGCC
>NW_017066390.1:0-246 GCF_001483705.2 Eufriesea mexicana | reverse complement strand
TCCTTTTTGAGTGCTATAGAAATTGAATTGATATCGAATGAGGCTGAAAATCCAATTTTGTAGTCATTTTCGTCTACTACACTTGTCAGCTAATTTTCTTGCATAAATAAGGAGGAAAGATTCTATTGGCGAGCTATATCCATTGCAAAGCCATAGAATCTTCCTGGAAAATTCAACTTTATCGACATTTTCGCCTAATATAGTGGTGACCTAGCTTCCTTGCATATGTAAGGGGGAAAGATTATA
>NW_017066389.1:0-246 GCF_001483705.2 Eufriesea mexicana | reverse complement strand
CTTGGATCTGCGAAAGACAGCATTAGTGGTATCTCCACGTCATGCTGAGATAGGCTACGTTTGTGTAGTTTAGGTTAGGTCAGGTTAGTTTATGGTATCTTCCACTCTAGTGTTATACACAGCAATGCGGTGGATTACCGCGCACTATTGTGCTCCAGTACATTCTCCTTGGCGCTGTGGAGACTAGCAATAGTGGCCTCGGCACGCTAGGTTATGTTACGTTACGTTCCTTTATATTAAGTTTCG
>NW_017066388.1:0-246 GCF_001483705.2 Eufriesea mexicana | reverse complement strand
CATACATCCATACATACGTACATCCATAATTCCACATATCCAAACATCCATAAATCCGTCCAAACATACAACCATACATCCATACATACATCCATTCGTACATCCACACATACATACATCCTGACATTCGTACTTCCATCGATCCATAAATCTATCCACCAATCCATCCATCCCGCCATGCATCCATACATATATCAATACATACACCCATACATACACCCATACTTACATCCATACAAACATCCA
>NW_017066387.1:0-246 GCF_001483705.2 Eufriesea mexicana | reverse complement strand
CGGATCCAAGCAGGACATCCCAGAGCACAGTAGAGCGCAGATATCCACCGAATAGCATTGTACAGGACAAAAGTTACAGCTACCCTAACCAAACCTAGCCTAACCCAGCCTAACGGCTAGTAATCAAACATGGACTAACACAACATAACGTGCGGAGACCGTTATTGCTGCCCTACTGAGAGCCATGCAGATCACACTAGATTACTGCAGAGTGCAGAAATCCATCGGATAACAGTGTGCGGCACA
>NW_017066386.1:0-246 GCF_001483705.2 Eufriesea mexicana | reverse complement strand
CCTAGTATGATGAAACGATCGCGGTGCAGAAATTCGTGAAGTGAAATTTTGGCTACATTACTCAATGCGGGTTGGAAGAAATAAAAATGCACGGTGTGGGAAATGAAAAACAGACGCTAACCAAGTGTGAACGACACACGCCGCGTATCATGCTCCTAGCCGGACCAACGATTGCACATGCTCCTTCCATTCCCATGGGTACGTATGCGTGGTGTGACATTTTTCATCCTTCTGCAAGACCGTCCA
>NW_017066385.1:0-246 GCF_001483705.2 Eufriesea mexicana | reverse complement strand
TACAGCACAGCAGAGCCCAGAAACGCTCCGAATAGCGGTCTACAGCATAAAAACCGTAGCTACACTATCGTAACCCTAGCAAACGTAACATAGCCAAACGTTATCTATCTCCACCTAGCGTGACGAGACCGCTATTGCTCGCCCCCGATAGCCAAGCAGAGCACACTAGAGAACAGTAGAGGCCAGAGATGCACACAACAACTGTTTATACCACGAAAGTCGATCTATCCTGTCCTAACCCAGACG
>NW_017066384.1:0-246 GCF_001483705.2 Eufriesea mexicana | reverse complement strand
CCGCAGCATTGCAATGGTTATAGCACCACAAACGGATCTTTCCTCCTTACCTATGCAAGAAAGGTAGCTCACCACGAGATTAGTCGATACTGTCAAAAAAATTGAATCTGCCAGGCACATTCTATATCATTTCAATGGTTATAGCACGCCAAAGTATCTTTCCTCCTTATTTCTTCAAGAAATGCAGCGCACCACAATATTATTCGAAAATGTCAATGTAATTGAATTTTCCGGCCAGATTCTATA
>NW_017066383.1:0-246 GCF_001483705.2 Eufriesea mexicana | reverse complement strand
AATTGTAAATACCTCCAGCCATAACGCACACATCCATTAATTATTCTGGTACTACTGTGGAATGTATATCGTCAGTGAACATATTAATCAACGTCTACAGTGCTGTCTTGGAGGAAGTACCAGATTCCAACCTGGGAATTATAAATATCTCTAGCTATATCTGATGTATACATTTATTTTGTCAGGACTACGGTGGAATTTTAGTCATCAGTGAATAAATAAATCCAACGGCTGCAATGCTGTGAC
>NW_017066382.1:0-246 GCF_001483705.2 Eufriesea mexicana | reverse complement strand
CTAATCGCATTTATAGCAACCATAATTACATACTATGATCTCTTATCTAAGAAAATAGGAAAAGCTGATATTTATATTTAAATCAATTTTTTTTTTTAATTTTTCTACTACTCTGATTGATTTTTGTATATTTTTATTATTTTTATGCATGTTCAGCAAACTTATAATTTAGAAAGTTATTTCTAGTTGAATTTACACTTATCACGATTACATATTCTGATTTGCTATCTAAGAAAATAGGAAAAA
>NW_017066381.1:0-246 GCF_001483705.2 Eufriesea mexicana | reverse complement strand
TAAAGTCATTCTATCCTAACCTAACCAAACGTACCCTAGCGGAACGTAACCTAACTCAACCTACCGTGCCGAGAGCAATATTGCTGGCCTCCCTGGGTCATGCAGAACATATTAGAGGAGAGTTGGGCGCACAAATCCATAGAATAGCAGTGTACAGCAGAAAAGTCAAAGATATCCAAACCTAACGCAAACTAACGTAACTTAACCTAGCGTAGAGAAACTCAGCGCTACGTGCCCCGACTACTA
>NW_017066380.1:0-246 GCF_001483705.2 Eufriesea mexicana | reverse complement strand
CCCCCCCCCCCCCCCCCCCCCCCGAGACAAGCAGGACCTACTAGACCACAGTGGTGCGCTAAAGTCCACAGAATAGCAGTGTACAGCACAAAAGTTAATGCTACCCTGATCAAACCGAGCCTGACGCGACCATACCGAGCGTAATCTGAGCCAACATATCGTGCCGATACCTCTATTGCTGGCATTGTCAGAGCCAAGCTGAAAACACTATAGCACTGTAGGGAGCAGAAATCCACCTAATAGCAG
>NW_017066379.1:0-246 GCF_001483705.2 Eufriesea mexicana | reverse complement strand
CCACAATCTATATCATTGCAGTGGCTATAGCACTGAAAAAGCATCTTTCCTCCTTACTTACTCAAGGAAGTTAGATCACCATGGAGTTGTTCGAAAATGTCAACAAAATTGAATTTTCCAGCAAGATTCTATAGCGGTCCAATGGCTACAGCACGCCAATAGAATCTTTCCTCCTCATTTATTCAAGGAAGATAGCTCACCACGATATTAGTGGATAGTGTCAATAAAATTGAATTTCCCTTCCAG
>NW_017066378.1:0-246 GCF_001483705.2 Eufriesea mexicana | reverse complement strand
GCAGAATGCACTAGGGCGGAGTAGTGCGCAGTAATACACCGCATTGCAGTGAATAGCAAAATAGTTGAAGATGCCCTAACCAAACATGACCTAACCTAAACGTACCAGATGTAACGTAACTTACACTAACGTGCCGAGATCACTATCGCTGGCCCCCCGAGAGCCGAGCAGAGGGTATTAGAACACTGCAAAGCGCAGAAATCTGCGGATAGCGTTGTATCTCACAAAAGACTGAACTATCTTATC
>NW_017066377.1:0-246 GCF_001483705.2 Eufriesea mexicana | reverse complement strand
AGGAGAGGGTTGCTTCGACTTTAGTGCAATAGTCTGCCTCTTGGTTGATCTGTGCGCCCTACAATGCTCTAATGTGTTCAGTTTGGCCCTGCAAAGGCTAGCAAAAGTGGTGTCAGCAAGATATGTTTGGTCAGGTTGCGTTCGTTAATTTTGGGTTAGGTTAAGTTTGGTTAGGATACCTTCAGCTTTTGTGCTGTACACTGCTATACGTAGTATTTCAGCGCTCTACTGTGTGATAGCATGTTC
>NW_017066376.1:0-246 GCF_001483705.2 Eufriesea mexicana | reverse complement strand
TTACTCACTCACTTGACATAAACATACACTACATACGTAATAAACGAAAAATTCAAGAAAAATTAAGTATCTATGAAAGTTAAAAATTCAAACTGCTGATGTCGAGTGATGCCGTCATCAAAAAGCAAGGAACGACATATAATGGCATTTTGCACGTCGAACACCAATATCGCGATACTTCTCTAACAAATATTAATAAATTAATAATAAATTATAACAAAGTCTAAAAGACGTTATTGTCCCACA
>NW_017066375.1:0-246 GCF_001483705.2 Eufriesea mexicana | reverse complement strand
CTATTATATTATTGACCTGACATTAAGTGACTATTATATTACTATCATATTGACCTGATATTAGGTGACTATTATAGATCCAAACTCCTGTGAGCTAAGGCCACCAGTCTAGGTAAAAACAGATTCCTAATATAAGGATTCTTCTATTTAAAAATATAAAACGCGATACTTGATACTGGAAAGCTGATCAAAACGCTATTAAAAAATCCCTATTATCGAAACTAATGGTTCTGTTTTCAAATTTTT
>NW_017066374.1:0-246 GCF_001483705.2 Eufriesea mexicana | reverse complement strand
ACAGCCAAACGTGACATAACCAACCGTTAAATATCTCAACTTAACGTGCCGAGACGACTATTTCTGGCTGCCCTAGAGCCAAGCAGAAAATACAAGGGCACCGTGGAGCGCAGAAATCCTCAGAACAACATTCTATACCACGAAAAGCGAAGCTATCCAAACCCAATCTTACCTAACCTAACCGAACGTAGAATAAATAAACCTAACGAGCCGAGACCGCCGTTTCTGACCTCCCCAGAGGCAAGC
>NW_017066373.1:0-246 GCF_001483705.2 Eufriesea mexicana | reverse complement strand
TAGCCTGTTATAACACGGTGAATAGATCGCCTAACTCCTCCAATCTAATGGCAAGTACAGCCATTTACTCGCCAGAGAATGAGTCTATTCAAAATCTATAAGCTGTGATAGCTTGGTGATTAGAGCGCCTAACGCCTGCAATCCAGTGGCAAGTACAGCCATGTACTTGCCAGGGAATAGGTTTATTCTAAATCTATAATCTGTTATAGCTAGGTGTATAGATCGCCCAAAGCCTTCAATCCAATG
>NW_017066372.1:0-246 GCF_001483705.2 Eufriesea mexicana | reverse complement strand
TGAATAGATCGCCAACCGCCTTTAATCCAATGACAAATACAGACATCTACTTGCCAGAAAATATGTCTATTCTAAATCTATAACATATTATAGCTTGGTGAATAGATCGCATAAAGCCGACAATCCAATGGCAAGTACAGTCATCTACTTGCCAGAGGATGGGTCTATTCATAATATATAATCCGTTATAGCTTGGTGAATAGATCGCCTAACGCATTCAATCCAATGGCAAGTACAGCCATCTGC
>NW_017066371.1:0-246 GCF_001483705.2 Eufriesea mexicana | reverse complement strand
CCCACACAGTGCCAAGCAGAACACATTGGAGCACAGCGGAACGCAGACTTCCACCGCATTTCAAGGTACATAACAAGAGTCAAAGGTATCATCTCCAAACACAAACAAACCAAACCTAATCAGACGTAACATATCTCTACATAACGTGCCGCGCTCTCAGTTTCTTGCGTCCCCAGAGCAAATCAGAGCATATTAGGTAACAATAGATCGCAGAAGTCCACCGAATAGCAGTGTATAGCACAAAAG
>NW_017066370.1:0-246 GCF_001483705.2 Eufriesea mexicana | reverse complement strand
CTTTAGCATCTAATTTTAATCATACGGTATACCTCACGTTATCTTAATAATTCATCACCCCCAAGGAACGACTGCAGAATAGAAATCGCAATTCGATGTTCAATGGCGTTAGGTTCCCGGGGAAGAAAAAAGCTGGCAGCAAATGAGTCGAGGAAAAGTTTAATCATCTGCCGGCTGAAAGTGCGAGAACGCAGGGAGACAGAGGGCAGCGTGTCACCCGGCAGGAACCTGCGCAAAAACTCGATT
>NW_017066369.1:0-246 GCF_001483705.2 Eufriesea mexicana | reverse complement strand
AGATAGTGTCATGTGAATTTCTGTAATTGCCCAGAGGTACCACATCTACATATAGGATTCCTACCTTTACTATCATGTCAGGAAACATCATCGAAGACCTTGAATAACAGATTTCAAGAACAGCAACAAGCTATTCCAACTCCCAATTTACCAAATTCATGTCATGTAATCTAAGATAGAAGATTACGAATAAGCCAAGATTGCTATGACATCAGTTACCAACTGGGTACTATATAATTCCAATAA
>NW_017066368.1:0-246 GCF_001483705.2 Eufriesea mexicana | reverse complement strand
CTGCGTTCAGTATAGTGTGATTAATTTGACTACACGAATACCTCAAAGGGACTTGAAAACAAGGTATCCTTTGCAACAGCAGGTTGACTCCACTGCCTCTTATTCTGTTTATATGGACAGAAAGTTTGCAGTCTGGATTGTAAACAGCTCAATGGCAGATCGTATTACTGCACTAGAAAACAACGGGAAGGGCGTCACCCGGGGAGTGACCTCATTACGACCCTACTCGTGGGATTATTATGGACA
>NW_017066367.1:0-246 GCF_001483705.2 Eufriesea mexicana | reverse complement strand
TCCAAGCTACGACAGATTACAGATTTTGTATAGACCTATCCTCTGGCAAGTAGATGGCTGTACCTGCCATTGGACTGAAGGCGTTAGGCGATGTTTTCTCCAAGCTATAACGGATTATATACTCTGAATAGACCAATTCTAAGGCAAGTAGAAGGCTGTACTTGCCATTGAATTGAAGGCGTAAGGCGATCTATTCAGCAAGCTATAACAGATTATAGATTTCGAATAGACCTATTCTCTGGCAAG
>NW_017066366.1:0-246 GCF_001483705.2 Eufriesea mexicana | reverse complement strand
TGGTCGCGGCACGATATGCCGGGTTAGTCTCCGTTTGGCTAGGATAGGTTTGTTTGGGCGAGGATCGGGTAGCTTCGATTCTTCTGCTTTACAATTCGATTCTATGGATATCTGCGATCCATCCCACCAATATGATCCGTTTGGCCCTTGGGTGGCCAGCAATGGTGGTCGCGCCACCTTAGTTTCTGTCATGTTACGTTTAGTAACGATACGATTGGTTAGGTTTGGAGAGGATAGCTTTGACTT
>NW_017066365.1:0-246 GCF_001483705.2 Eufriesea mexicana | reverse complement strand
GATTTTCTTGATTCTCCTATCAAATTACGTGCAGTCGTCTGTGTTTTAAATAGTTTGCTGGTTTTTACCGGATTTTAATATATCGTTTATGAAATATAGTGCCGAACGTGACAGACCATGAAAAGTTTTTGCGTCATTTGACTTTCATCGCTTATATTGTCCGAATTTCTTCAGATTTTCTTGATTTTCCTATCAAATTACGTGCAGTCGTCTGTGTTTTAAATAGTTTGCTGGTTCTTTCCTGAT
>NW_017066364.1:0-246 GCF_001483705.2 Eufriesea mexicana | reverse complement strand
ATACTAGAGAACAGTATTGCGTAGAAGTCCTCGGCATTGCTGTTAATATCACAAATGTCAAAGTTATCCTGACCAAACCTAACCTGCCCTAACCTAAAAGAACATTACGTAACTCGACATGACGTGCCTAGACCACTATGGCTGACCCCCCTGGGACAAGCAGATGCTAGTAGAGCAACGCAGAGCGCAGATATCGACCGAATAGCTGTGTATATCACAAAAGTCAAAACAAACCCAACCAAACAT
>NW_017066363.1:0-246 GCF_001483705.2 Eufriesea mexicana | reverse complement strand
CACGTTCAGTTAGGTTAGGCTGCGTTTGCTTATATTACGTTTGGACACGTTATTATTGTCTACTATCCACTTTTGTGCTATGGACAACTGTTCCGTGGATTTCTATGCTCTACATTGTTCTACTATACCCTCCCCGGCTCTGGGGAGACCAGTAATAGTGGAGTCGCCACATTAGTTTGGGTAATGCTAAGTTTGGTTAGGTTACGTTTGCTTGGGTTATGTGTGAGTAGCTTTGACTCTCGAGGT
>NW_017066362.1:0-246 GCF_001483705.2 Eufriesea mexicana | reverse complement strand
TACGTTCAGTTTGGTAGGGGTAAGCTGTGTTTGCTCAGGATGGCTTTGACGTTTGTGCCATGCGCTGCTATCCGGTGGCTTTCTCCACTCGACTATGCTGTAGTATGTTCTGCTTGGCTATGGGGAGGCCAGCAGCAGTACTCTCGGCACGTTAGGCTGAGTTATGTTACGTTTGGTTAGGTAAGTACATTGTAGCTTAGACTTTTGTGCTATACACAGCTCTTCGGTGGATTTCTGCCCCCTACA
>NW_017066361.1:0-246 GCF_001483705.2 Eufriesea mexicana | reverse complement strand
TCAATAAAATTGAATTTTCCAGGACGATTCTATAGCATTGCTACGGCTATACCACGCCTATTGGATCCCTCCTTCGTATTTATGAAAGAAAGGTAGCTCACCATGGTATTATTCGAGAATGTCAGTAAATTTGAATTTTCCAACCATATTCTATATCATTGCAATGGCTATAGCTCGCCAAATGAGTTGTTCCTCCATATTTATGCTAGTAGGGCGGCTCACCACGATATTAGTCGAAAATGTCGG
>NW_017066360.1:0-246 GCF_001483705.2 Eufriesea mexicana | reverse complement strand
ATTTACCGAATATCAGTGCAAAGCACGGAAGTCAAAACCATCCCAACCAAACATAGCCTAACCAAACCTACCCGAACGAAACCTAACTTAGCCAAACGTGCAACGACC
Organism: Eufriesea mexicana; assembly: GCF_001483705.2. Classification (NCBI taxonomy): domain Eukaryota; kingdom Metazoa; phylum Arthropoda; class Insecta; order Hymenoptera; family Apidae; genus Eufriesea; species Eufriesea mexicana. Next base: position 138 of record NW_017066360.1, on the reverse strand, counting down.
GCTATCACTGGGATCCCCAGAGATAAGCAGAATACACTAGGGCAAAGTAGATCGCAGGAAGCCCCCAAATAGCAGCGAATAGCCCAAACGTCAAATACAACCTAATCTCACCTGGTATAACCTGACCCAGCCATACGT
>NW_017066359.1:0-246 GCF_001483705.2 Eufriesea mexicana | reverse complement strand
CCTTTCCTAAGCTAGCTAATCGTAACATTACCAAACATAACCAAGCCCTACCCAACGTGCCCCACCACTGTTGCTGGCCTCCCCAGAGACAGGCTGTACATATTAGAGGATGGTGGAGCGTAGAAATTAATGGAATCGCAGTGTGCAGCGGAAAAGTAGAAGATGCACATACCTAACCCAAGCAAACCTATCCCAGCCTTACATAGCGAACCCAACATAACGTGCCGCGACCGATATTGCTGGCAT
>NW_017066358.1:0-246 GCF_001483705.2 Eufriesea mexicana | reverse complement strand
TCTAAGTGCTTCTCGCAAAAACACAAATGAACCTGAAGGTCTAACATGTGCCCGATAATTCACTGGTCAGGCTACCATACTCCCTGCAGCGTCGACGTAACTGCGCATTCTAAGCTGGAGCAGAAATTTGTACCGGAACCAGAGCTATTCAGTCCCTCTCTCCGGAGATCGTTACGTCATTCCATGAATCTTTTACGAAGTACACCGCAAGGTCACGGGACGGTCGCGATCTCGGTAAAAGCTCGA
>NW_017066357.1:0-246 GCF_001483705.2 Eufriesea mexicana | reverse complement strand
ATCGAGATCATCAAGAGTTTAATTCCTCTCGTTGTACAAGAGTCTATCGTTCGACTCCAGCCGTGACCTTCCTTTTGCTCGTGCAAACTGAAACAATTGCTCAATATTAATTTGACGAGCAACATTACGTGATCGCGAAACGGCCTTACTGTGGATTTGGTTTTATTAGTGTGAATGCAAGTTTGTGAGGTCGAGTAATGGCACGAATGTAGATATGTATGTTTTTAGAAGTGCGAGTGGAAGATC
>NW_017066355.1:0-246 GCF_001483705.2 Eufriesea mexicana | reverse complement strand
GAGAATAGGACTATTGAAAATCTATAACCTGTTATAGCTTGGTGAATAGATGGCATAGCGCCTGCAATCCAATGGCAAGTACAGCCATCTGCTTGCCAGAGAATATGTCTATTCGAAATCTATTGCCTGTTATAGCTTCGTGAATAGATCGCATAACGCCCTCAGTACAATGGCAAATACAGACATCTTCTTGCCAGAGAATAAGTCTATTCAAAATCTATAAGCTGTCACAGCTTGGCGATTAGA
>NW_017066354.1:0-246 GCF_001483705.2 Eufriesea mexicana | reverse complement strand
GACTGATCTGACCTGACCAGGCCTGACCTGACCTTACCTTATCTGACCTGACCTGACCTGACACGATCTGATCTAACTTGACCTGACCTTGCCTGACCTTGCCTGAGCTGGCCTGACATGAAGTGACCTGAACTGACATCATCTGACCTGACCTGCCCTGACCTGACCTGACTTGTCCTGTCCGATCTGACCTGAGCTGACCTGAGCTGACCTGATCTGACCTGACCTGACCTGACCTGACCTGAC
>NW_017066353.1:0-246 GCF_001483705.2 Eufriesea mexicana | reverse complement strand
TTTCTGGCAAGTAGATGTCTGTACTTGCCATCGGATTGATGGCGGTAGGCGATCTACTCACCATCCTATAACAGGTTGTAGATTTTGAATAGACCTATTCTCTGGCAATAAGATGGCTGTACTTACCATTGGTTCAAGGCGTTAGGCGACCTATTCACCAAGCTATAACGGACTATATGTTTTGAATAGATCTATTCTCTGGCAAGTAGATGGCCGTACTTGCCATTGGATTGAAGGCGTTAAGCC
>NW_017066352.1:0-246 GCF_001483705.2 Eufriesea mexicana | reverse complement strand
GTTAGGTCTGTTTTGCGTGCCTTTGACTTTTGTGCTGCATATTACTGTTCGGTGTATTTCTCCCACTTACTACCCTCTAATATGCTCCGCTGTTCTCTGCGGAAGTCAGAAATAGTGGCTCCGGCTTGTTTGCTTGTGTTAGGTTGCGTTTGGTATGTCTTTGTTGGCGTAGGTGTGGTCTGCACAGCTTTCATTCTTCTGCTGTACACTGCGACTCTACGGATATCTGCAACTCACTCTGCTCTA
>NW_017066351.1:0-246 GCF_001483705.2 Eufriesea mexicana | reverse complement strand
CCACAAAAGTCAAAGGTATCCAGTCCTTACCCAAGGCATAGTAACCTAACCAGATGTAGCGAAGCTGAACCTATCGCGCCGACACCGCTATTGCTGTCCTCCTCAGAGCAAAGCATAGCGTATTAGAGCACAGTAAGGCGCAGAAGTCCGCCGCATTGCAGTGTAAATCACAAATGTCAAGGGTATCCTAACCCAACCTGACCTAAACTAACCATGGCGAACGTAACGTAACTCAACGTAACGTGC
>NW_017066350.1:0-246 GCF_001483705.2 Eufriesea mexicana | reverse complement strand
TATACACCAAGATATAACAGATTATAGATTTTGAACTGACCTATTCCCAGGCAAGTAGGTGGCGGTACTTGAGATTGGATCGAAGGCGTTATGCGATCTATTCACCAAGCTATAAAAGGTTATAGATTTTGGATGGACCTATTCTCTGGCATGAAGTTGGAGATACTTGCCATGGGATTGAAAGCGTTAGGCGATCTATTCGCCAAGCTATAACAGGTTATAGATTTTGAAAGGACCTATTGTCAG
>NW_017066349.1:0-246 GCF_001483705.2 Eufriesea mexicana | reverse complement strand
GGTGCAGGAACGGCGAGGGTGGTATGACGAGGTCTGTCAAATGATCGATGAATGAAGGAAGGAACGGGGGAGGATCTTAACAAAAATGGAGGAAGACAAAGTATTGGAAAATGATAAAATTATAAAATTCATTATAAATTGTAAAATTATAAATATAAAATGATAAAATTATAAAATTATAAATTATAATTATACGTCTATTTAAATGCGGGTTTTTAAATTAAAAATTTGGAAATAGTTGGTTTA
>NW_017066348.1:0-246 GCF_001483705.2 Eufriesea mexicana | reverse complement strand
CTGCAATCTACTGTTCTCTAGTATATACTGCTTGACTCTCGTGAGGCCATATATTGCGGTCGTTGCACTTCAGATTGTGTTACGTTTCGCCTGCATATGTTACGTTTGGCTGTGGTAGGAAACGATTGCTTCTACTTTTCCGCTATTCGCTGATATTCTGCTGATATATGCGCACAGCTGTGCTCTAATAGTATCTGCTTCGGCCTGCGGAGGCCAGCAATTTTGGCCTCGGCGCGCTAGGTAGAG
>NW_017066347.1:0-246 GCF_001483705.2 Eufriesea mexicana | reverse complement strand
AATAAAAATAATAATTCAAGACTTCCTTTATTATCAAGAAGGAAATCAAAAAATTTTTGACAGGGATAGTACATACTCGTATCAATTTCAAGGAATAAAAGGATCTGTTGCATTAATAAAGAGAAGATTTAAATATTTTAGATGAATTATCAGTAATTGAATTATGGCAACCATTTGGGTTGAACTCATCTGCTACCCTTGGTAAACACGATGATAGAATATTGTTTAAAATTACCATAATCTCTT
>NW_017066346.1:0-246 GCF_001483705.2 Eufriesea mexicana | reverse complement strand
TTCTGTGTAAATTGATTCCAATCGAACCTGTTGTACGGATGGTTTACCTGGGATTTCAATCGATGTACCATTGAATGCTGTAACGTGATTGTAATAGTGAATGTAATAATCAACACGATGCCAAGAAATTTAATAAGATGTATATTTCTTTAAGAGTTTCCATTGAAATGGGACAGTACATATATCGATTGCTTAGAGAAGATAATATAGTATCTATTATCATTGACCAACACTACTAGTCCTATA
>NW_017066345.1:0-246 GCF_001483705.2 Eufriesea mexicana | reverse complement strand
GTTGGGTATGATCTGGTTTGGTAAGGATGTCTTCCACTTTTGTGGTATACATTGCCATCTTATTGCTTTCTGCGCTCTACTGTGCTCTACTATACTCTGCTAGAACCTGGTGAGGCCAGAAATAGTGGTCGTGGCACGATAGGCTTTGTAAGGCTACGTTCGGTAAAGTTAAAATTGGTTTGTTTAGGACTGGGCAGCTTCCGCTTTTGAGCTATGCACTGCTATTCGGTGGATTTCTACTCTTTA
>NW_017066344.1:0-246 GCF_001483705.2 Eufriesea mexicana | reverse complement strand
TCGACGCACGGGTGGATGGATGTTTGGATGTATGCATGTATGGATGCATGTATGTATGGCTCCATGTATGAACTTACGTATGGATGTACGTACGTTTGTGTGTCTGGATGTGTGTATGGACGCATGGGTGGATGGATGCACGGTTGGTCATAGGGATGGATGGATGGTTGTATGTATGGATGGATTTATGGATGTTTGGATGTATGCATGTATGGATGTATGTATGTATTGATCTATGTATGAAGT
>NW_017066343.1:0-246 GCF_001483705.2 Eufriesea mexicana | reverse complement strand
GTTGACCTTTGTGCTATACACTGCTATTCTTTTCACTTCTGCGCTCCACATTGCTCTACTATATTATGATCGAATCTCCGAAGGCCAACAATGATGGTCAAGGAAAGGCAGGCTGAGCTAGAGTAAGTTAGGTTTGGTTAGGCTATGTTGCGTTAGGTTATCATAACTTTGTCTATTGTGCTTCACACTGCTGCTCTATTGACTTCTGTGCCCTACTGTGCGCTATCTCACTCTGCTTGCCTCTGC
>NW_017066342.1:0-246 GCF_001483705.2 Eufriesea mexicana | reverse complement strand
GCTTATGTTAAGTCTGGAAAAACTTGGTTGGGATACCTTTAACTTTTGTGCTATACACTGCTGCTTTTCTGGTGAATTTCTGCGCTCTACACTGCTCTATTATGTTCTACTGGACTCCGTGGTGACCAGCAATTGTGGTCGCTGCACGATATGTAGTGTCAGGATACGCTTGGTCAGGATAGGTTTGTTTACGTTTGGTTAGGATGACGTTGTATTTTGCGCTATAAACTTCTGTTCGCTCGATTG
>NW_017066341.1:0-246 GCF_001483705.2 Eufriesea mexicana | reverse complement strand
CGTTCACGTAACTTTCGGGTATTTTTATCAGTAAGAATAATTAGAGCGCCGGTCGAAGGTAATTACCGGATAGATCAAAGCCACGGAATCGACTTTGGAGAGAAACTGGGTCGTTAGATAACCGAGACACGCGGAAAATTATTTCCGCTCGAAGCCTCGAATATTCCGCGATAATATACGAGTTTCGAGGCGATCGATGCACCCTGCAAAAATAAATTTCACACCGTGACGGAGGGAGATCGATGA
>NW_017066340.1:0-246 GCF_001483705.2 Eufriesea mexicana | reverse complement strand
TATTGACATTTTCGACCTATACCGTGGTGAGCTATCTTCCTTGCATACGTAAGGTGGAAAATTCCTTTTGGAGTGCAGCAGCCACCGCAATGCAGAAGTATCTGTCTGGAAAATACAATTTTATTGACATTTCTGACTAATATCGTGGAGAACTAACTTTCTACCATAAATAAGGAGGAAAGATTCAATTGGCGTGCTCTTGCCATTGCAATGCTATAGAATCTGGATGGAAAATTCAATTTTATT
>NW_017066339.1:0-246 GCF_001483705.2 Eufriesea mexicana | reverse complement strand
ACTTCCATCGTTGCAGTAAAGAAATACTCTATCGAATATCAAACAAGCATTAAAATCCAATACTTTTTCACCTAGCACCATTTTCCTCTTTATTACGTCGCTCTGGTAAATTAAAAAACATAGCAGGTCGTAATGCAAAAATGTACGTATTATTCGAGCTCGACGTTTCGTCGTTCATGCATCGCCTTATTCGAGTTTCAATAACGTTTTGTTAGGGACGATGAAATTCCTGGCTCCACGATTATA
>NW_017066338.1:0-246 GCF_001483705.2 Eufriesea mexicana | reverse complement strand
AACATTTAGACCTAATATCTAATTATCTAATACCTCCTAATATCTTCACCAAAGAATTTTCACACTGTAAATTATAAAAATATGTCCTCACAGCACAGAAACATAAACGCAGGTGTTTCACAAGGGGAGAATTAATAAGTATAGTGTATTGGGTGCAATCTTATATACATTATTATACACTGTTAACATTTGTTAAAGGGGTTATAACGCAAAGGAATAATAGTAGTCAGTGGAAAAACGGTGGAA
>NW_017066337.1:0-246 GCF_001483705.2 Eufriesea mexicana | reverse complement strand
TCTAGGTCTAATACTTGTAAATTAGATAGAATTCTTGGAACATCTAGATGTTTTATACAAACTCTGACATTCGTTACTTCGAAATTCCAAGTTAGGTAGAATTTAAACAGAATTTTAGGTCTTCTTCTGACCCTTCTGCTGTTTCTTCTACCTGATAGATGTCATAATAGAAGACCATAAGTCTTGTCTATGATGCTGTCAAACTCCTAGCCCTTTTCTCCCTGTGTTATCTAGAATATCTCATGA
>NW_017066336.1:0-246 GCF_001483705.2 Eufriesea mexicana | reverse complement strand
AATATATTTCTATACGCCAGAAATTATCACCACAAATTTGTATGTATTTGCAATAATATAAAAGAGAGCGTTTTAAGGAAAATTAATTAGCTTCTTAATTTCAAATTACATTATTCCAATTTGAATAAAAGTTTGTTCCATAAAAAATCAGTTATCTTGACATATTTAAATGTCACTGCCTGCTTTAAACTTTATAACATTGTATTTTATGACAATACGAGTTTACCGAATTCCTGTATTCCATAA
>NW_017066335.1:0-246 GCF_001483705.2 Eufriesea mexicana | reverse complement strand
AACGTGCCGGATCTGCTGTCGCTGTCTTCGCCATCGCCATCCAGAACAAATTAGAGGAGACTAGAGGGCAGAAATCCACAATAGTCGAAGTTACCCTATCTCAATATAGCCGTACTTAGCATATCCGAAGGTAGCTTAACTCAGCCTGACGTGCCGCGACCACTATTGCTAGCCCCCCCCCAGATTCGAGCAGATTAACTAGAGATCCACCGAAAAGCAGTGTATACCACGAAAGCCAAAGCTACG
>NW_017066334.1:0-246 GCF_001483705.2 Eufriesea mexicana | reverse complement strand
CTCCGCTCTGGTACATTCCGCTTGGCTCCGGGGAGGTCAGCGATATTGGTCGCGGCACGATAGGTTGTGTTATGATAAGTTTGATTAGGTTAGGTTAGGTTAGGTTAGGTTTGGAGAGATTGTCCTTGACCTTTGAGGGACGCACTCCTCTTCGGTGGATTTCTATGCTCTTCATTGCTCTACCATACTCTGCTCGCCACTGGGGTGGCCAGTAATCGCGGTCTCGTCACGTTAGGCTGAGTTAGA
>NW_017066333.1:0-246 GCF_001483705.2 Eufriesea mexicana | reverse complement strand
CATTCATACATCCACACATCCATAAATCCATACTTCCGCACATCCGTCCATCCATACCTCAATACATCCATACATCCATCCATCCACGCAACCCTTCATCCATACATACATCCATAGATACATCCTTCCTTCCATACATCTATCCATCCATCCATACATCCGTCCATACATTCATACATCCATACAACCGTACATCTATAAATCCATGCATCCGTACATATATACATCCATACATTCATACATACG
>NW_017066332.1:0-246 GCF_001483705.2 Eufriesea mexicana | reverse complement strand
GGGAGTTTCACGGGGTTGTAAGGCCCGCTACGCTGCTGCGGCAATGTTGCTGGGATGCGGCGGCCTACTCTAACTTGATAGCGGTAGGCCTGATTATTGTTGAACTGCAGAGAGTTCTAGTAGCAGACAGTCTTCTGCGCTGAGTTGTTGGGTCTCGATGATGATGGTGTGGTCGTGATGGAGTTTTTAGGAAGAATCTATTTGTGAATGCCTTGTCGATGGTTTTATAAAGTTCGTCTGTCTGCT
>NW_017066331.1:0-246 GCF_001483705.2 Eufriesea mexicana | reverse complement strand
GACTCTACAACCTTCTTCCCTTCTTCGAGTCGATAACGAGCGATCCGCCTAGAAGAATGAGAATCAAATTCAAGAAAGTGATACGGGGAATTAACTAATTATTAAAGGACTTGACGAAACTAGAATTACCAAAGTAAATATCATCAAAATTATTTGTTTCGGACATTTCGTGTTTGCACTTTTTGAAGACGTACAGCTGCTTGTGACAAAATTAATTCTTTATTCCATTTGTAATTTAATTTTATT
>NW_017066330.1:0-246 GCF_001483705.2 Eufriesea mexicana | reverse complement strand
TGTGTTAGGGTATCTTCCACTTTTGCGTTATTCACTGCAATGCGGTGGATTTCTTCGCTCTACATTGCTCTATTATGCTCTGCTCGACTAGGCAGGGGGGGGGGCGAGCAATAGTCGCCGTGGCCCGTTAGGTTGATTAAAGTTACGATTGGTTAGGTCTGGTTAGGCCATATTTGGTCAGGGTAGCAATGACTTTCGTGCTATACACTGTTCTTTTCTTTATTTCTGACATATACCGCGCTCTTC
>NW_017066329.1:0-246 GCF_001483705.2 Eufriesea mexicana | reverse complement strand
TGCCGCGACCATTATTGTTAGCTTCCGCAGGGAAGGCAGATTCGAGTAGAGTGCAGTAGAGGGCGGGAATCCACTGAAAAACAGTGTATAGCACGAGAGTCGTAACTATCCTTACCAAACATAGCATAACCTTGCCTAACCGAACGTAACATAATTCAAAATATCGTGCCCAGACCAAGATTGCTGGCCTCCCCAGAGACAAGCAGATAATACTAGAGCACAGCAGAGCGCAGAAATTCATCGTAT
>NW_017066328.1:0-246 GCF_001483705.2 Eufriesea mexicana | reverse complement strand
TGGAAAGATTCTATTGTCGTGGTGTGGCCATTGCAATGAAATAGAACCTGACTTGAAAGTTTACCTTTATTGACATTTTCGACTAATTCTGTGGTGAGCAAGCTTTCTGGCATAAATAAGTGGGAAAGATACTATTGTCGTGCTGAAGCCATTACAATGCAATGCAATCTGACTGAAAAGTTCAATTTTATTGAAACTTTCGACAGATATGGATTTGAGCAAACTTTCTCGAATAAATAAAGAGGG
>NW_017066327.1:0-246 GCF_001483705.2 Eufriesea mexicana | reverse complement strand
CCTAACCAAACGTTACCTACCACAACCTACCTTGAAGCGAACGCCATTGATGGCCTCTCCAGTATGGAATGGAGCAAGCAGGTCATATTGGAGCACAGATGAGGGGAGGAATCCAACGATAAACAGTATGTAACACAAGAATCGAAGGTACACTCACTTAACCTAACATATCGTAACACTAGTAAACGTAATCAAACTCAGCCAAACGATCCACTACAACTGCTGCTGGCCTCCCAAGAGGAAAGC
>NW_017066326.1:0-246 GCF_001483705.2 Eufriesea mexicana | reverse complement strand
GAATGTATGGATGTACGTATGCGCGGATGCATGGATGTCTGGGTGGATGAATGGATGTGTGCACGGACTGAAGTGCGGGTGGAAGGATGCGTGGATGAACGGATGCATGGATGGATGGATGAATATATGGATGTACGAAAGTATGGATGTACGGATGTATGGATGTATGGATGTATATCTGTTTGGATGTATGAATGGATGGATGTATGATTGGATGGATGTATGGATAGAAGGAAGTATGGATGT
>NW_017066325.1:0-246 GCF_001483705.2 Eufriesea mexicana | reverse complement strand
TATGAGATACTGTTTCGTATACTTCTGCGCACTACCGTGTTATAATGTGCTCCGCTTGGCTCTCGGGATGCCAGCAATAATATTCTCGGCACGTCAGATTGAATTAGGCTACGTTTGACAAGGTTAAGCTTGATTCGGTTAGGTATGCATGGCTTTGGCTTTCCTGGCATAGACTTTCATTTCGTGGATTTCTGCGCTCTACTGTGTCTATTATGCTCTGTTCGAATCTGGGGCGCAAGCTGTAGC
>NW_017066324.1:0-246 GCF_001483705.2 Eufriesea mexicana | reverse complement strand
AGTCCGTTCTTGTTACGTTACGTCCGCCAATATTACGATAGACCACGTTAGGACAGGATATCATTGACTTTTGTGCTATACACTGCTATTCGGCGGCTTTCTGCGCACTATTGTGCTCCGGAATATTCTGGTTGGCTATGGGATGGACAGCAGTATCGGTCTCAGTACGTTTGTCTGAGTTATGTTACGTTTGCTTATATTACGTTTGGATAGGCAAGGGGCGGCTAGATTTGACCTTTGTGCTAT
>NW_017066323.1:0-246 GCF_001483705.2 Eufriesea mexicana | reverse complement strand
GATATATACGCATCCATTGCATTTCCGGGCATTACCTATTGACATAGCAGGACAGATTACATCAATTGCTACAGTAATGTAGGTGTCGGAATAATTTTTACAATGTTAATGTAAGTTCGACAGCAGCTCAGAAGTAGTCAATGTATAATGCAGATATGGATGGAAATATTTTCAATTGAGAGCACGGTACTTCCTACATACACCAACACAGCACAGTAGCTGTTGGATTAATCTGTTCACTGATGA
>NW_017066322.1:0-246 GCF_001483705.2 Eufriesea mexicana | reverse complement strand
GGAGACCTGCAACTGTGACCGGGGTACATTATGTTGATCTATGTTACATTTGGTTATTTTAATGTTGGATATATTTGGATATGATAGATTCTATTTTTTTTTACTATACACTGCTATTCGGTGAGCTTCTGCCCTCCCGTGTGTTCCTGTATGTTCTGCTTGGCTCTGGGGTTGACAGCATTCGTGGTCTCGGTACGTTAGTTTGAGCTATGCCACGTTCGGTTGGGTTACGTTTGGAGAGGTTAG
>NW_017066321.1:0-246 GCF_001483705.2 Eufriesea mexicana | reverse complement strand
AATTGCAATGCGATAGAATCTGTCTGTATAGTCCATTTTATTGACATTTTCGAATAATACCCACGTGAGCAAACTTCGTTGCATAAACAAGGAGGAAATACAATATTGGCGAGATATAGCTATTGCAGTGCAATAGAATCTGATTGGAAAGTTCAATTTTATTCACATTTTCCACATATATCTTGGTGAGCAAACCTTCTCGCATAAATAAGGAGGGATGATCCTATTGGCTTGCTGTTGCCAATG
>NW_017066320.1:0-246 GCF_001483705.2 Eufriesea mexicana | reverse complement strand
TGAATTTTCCAGGATGATTCTATTGCATTGCAATGCATATAGCACGGCAATAGTGTCTATCCTTCTTATATATGCGAGAATGTTATGTCACCGAGATAATAGCCGAAAATGTAAACAAAATTGAATTTTCCAACCAGATTCTATAGCACTGAGAAGGCTATAGCAAGCCAATCGAATCATTCATACTTATTTATGGAAGAAAGGTAGCGCACCACAATATTTTTCGATAATGTCAATAAAATTGAG
>NW_017066319.1:0-246 GCF_001483705.2 Eufriesea mexicana | reverse complement strand
GGTAAAATCGGGAAAAAACCGGTAAACTAATTAAAACACAGAGCACTGCACGCAACTAGGTCGGAAAATCGTGAAAATCTAAAGACATTCGGAAGATATAAGCGATGAAATTCGAACGACGTAATAGATTTCTGCGGCCTGTCACATTCGGCACTATCTTTCATAAATGATAGGTAAAAATCTGAAAAAAACCGGCAAACTAATTAAAACCGGGAGCACTGCACGCAATTGGGTCGGAAAATTGTG
>NW_017066318.1:0-246 GCF_001483705.2 Eufriesea mexicana | reverse complement strand
CGCTGGTATGCTTTGATCGCTGATGATGCAAATTCCAAAACTATTCTGTACTATTGAATTTAGGGAATGGTTATGGCTGGTGATATATCCGACTGACAGCACGGTACTCAGTACATCAGCCAGCAGTGCATTGCAACCGCTGTATTAATCTGTTCATTGATGATATAGGTTCTATAGCTGTTATAGAATGACAAAAGATAGATCCATTATGCGTAGAGATATTAAAAATTTACAGCACAGCCCGGA
>NW_017066317.1:0-246 GCF_001483705.2 Eufriesea mexicana | reverse complement strand
ACTACACTCTGCTCGACGCTCGGGATGCGAACATTGGTGGTCGTGGCACGTTAGCTTCAGTTAGGTTACGCTTGGTTATGTTCGGCTAGGTAATGTTTGGTTTGCGTAGCTTTGACTTTCGTACTATACACAGTTTTTCGGTGGATTCCGTTTCTCCACTGTAATCTACACTAACCTGCTAGTCCCTGGTGAGGCCAGCAACGATGGTCGCGGCATCTTACGTTGAGTTTGGCTACGGTAGGTTAG
>NW_017066316.1:0-246 GCF_001483705.2 Eufriesea mexicana | reverse complement strand
TTGCCATTGGTTGAAGACGTTAGGCGACCTATACACCAAGCTTCAACAGATTATATATTTTGAATAGACCTATTCTGTGGCAAGTATCTGGCTATGGTTGCCATTGGATTGAAGGCGATCGGTGATCTAATCACCAAGCTATGGCAGCCTATAGGTTATGAATAGACTTATTCCCAGGCAAGAAGATGGCTGTACTTGCCATTGGATTGAAGGCGTTAGGCCATCTATTCACTATACTATAACAGG
>NW_017066315.1:0-246 GCF_001483705.2 Eufriesea mexicana | reverse complement strand
TATGGATGTATGTTTGGCTGAATGTATGGGTGTATGTATGGATGTATGTATTGATGTATGTATAGATGTATGGATGGATGGATGGATGGGTTGGTGGATTGATGTATGGATGGATGGATGGATGGGTGGATGGATGTATCGATGTATGTATGGATGTTTGTATGGATGTATGTATGGATGTAAGCATGAATGTATGTATGGATGTATGTATGCTTGTTTGCATGGATGTATAAAAGTGTTTTTTTA
>NW_017066314.1:0-246 GCF_001483705.2 Eufriesea mexicana | reverse complement strand
CTTTTCTGTGGTCTAATATGCTCTGCTTGGCTCTGTGGCTGCCGGCAATGGCAGTATCGGCACATTAGTTTGGGCTATGCATCGTTGGGCAAGGTTTGGTTGTGACAGGTTAGGTTAGGATACCTTTGACATTTGTGCTTAGAACTCGAGTGCGGCCGATTTCTGCGCTTTCCTGCTCTGTAGTATATTCTGCTTTACTCTGGGGTGGTCAGCAGTAGTGGTGTAGGCACTATAGGTTTAGTTACG
>NW_017066313.1:0-246 GCF_001483705.2 Eufriesea mexicana | reverse complement strand
ATAGATGTATGGATCGATGGATGTATGGATGGGTGCTTGTATTGACGGATGTATGTATGGTTCGGTGGATGTATCGATGGGTGGATATATGGATGGATGGATATGTGGCAAGGTGGATATATGGATGCATGTACGAATGAATGTATGGTTGTATGTATGGACGTATGTATTGGTGTATGTGTGGATGTATAGATGGATGTATGGATTGGTGGATGGATGTATGGATGTATGGATGTACGGATAGAC
>NW_017066312.1:0-246 GCF_001483705.2 Eufriesea mexicana | reverse complement strand
GCCACGACAGAGACGAGCAGAGTATATCAGAGCAATGCAAAGCGCGGAGATCCACCGAATGACAGTGCACAGCGCAAAAGTGAAAGTTATCCTATCCTAACCTAGCCAAGCGTGACATAGGCTGGCGCGACGTAATCCAACCTATCATGTCTAGACCACTATTGCTGGTCTCACCATCGCCATGCAGAACATATTAGAGGGGAGCAGATAGCAGAAGCCCACATAATGGCAGTGCATAGCAGAAAA
>NW_017066311.1:0-246 GCF_001483705.2 Eufriesea mexicana | reverse complement strand
GTCCGCGTGCTGATGGCGGAGATCACCGGTCTGCGGAAGAAGGGCGTCTCCCAGCAGGCGGTTGTAGCTGACTTGCGGGAGAAAGATGCCTCGCGGCAGGCGGAGATCGCCTCCTTGCGCGCGTAGCTGGATCAGAAGCGGAGGCGGGTAATCGTCGACCCAGCGTCCGCTCGAAATGTGCGCGCGTCCGCGGGAGCCGGAGCAGCGGCACCGGCGCCCTACTTCGGTATGGAGGCTGCCTTCGCG
>NW_017066310.1:0-246 GCF_001483705.2 Eufriesea mexicana | reverse complement strand
CGCCGGAATCCACCGAATAGCAGTGTAGGTTACAATAGTCGTGGGTACCCGAACATAACCTGGTCTAACCTAGGCTAACCAAACGTAGCATAAGTGACCGTAAAACCGCGGCCACTGCTGCCGGCATTCCCAGAGCCAAGCAGGATATAGTAGAGAAATGTAGAGCGCAGAAATCCACAGGATAGCAGTGTACAGCACAAAAGCCGTAGGTATCCTAACCTAAGGTGGCCTAATCTAACCCAACCA
>NW_017066309.1:0-246 GCF_001483705.2 Eufriesea mexicana | reverse complement strand
TCTTTTTAATACATCATAGATAGGCCTCGTGCAATGACAGTGACTCATGGAAGTATTTGTACAATAATGTACACGTTTAACTTTAACAGTCTATATCATTGTTAATTATGGACGAAACGAATTCAAACTTGTTCGTCTCGACAGAGCATTTAACGTACTTTACAAGTACCTGCTTCTTACTTTATGAACTAAATTTAATAAAATAATATTAAAACGAAATGAAGACATTTTACGCGTCACGAAAGT
>NW_017066308.1:0-246 GCF_001483705.2 Eufriesea mexicana | reverse complement strand
CTAGGTAGAGTTATGCTACGTTTGGTTAAGTTGCGTTAGCTTGTGTTAGGCTTGGATAGCATTGCCTTCCGTGGCATAAACTGCTGTTCGGTGTATTTCTGCCACCACTGTGATCCAGTATGTTCTGCCTGGCTCTGGAGAGGCCAGCAATAGTGGCCCCGGCACGTTAGTTACAGATATATGACGGTTGATTATGTTACGCATGGTTAGGTTAGCACAGAGTAGCTTCGACTCTTATGCTACACA
>NW_017066307.1:0-246 GCF_001483705.2 Eufriesea mexicana | reverse complement strand
GTTGAGTTAGAATACGCTTGGTTACACCACGTTTGGCTAGTTTAGGATAGGCTGCTTTGACTTATATGCTGTACACACCTATACCGAGGATTTCCGCGTTTTCGTGTGCTCTAATATGCTCTGCTTCGCTCTGGGGTTGCCAGTGATAGATGTCTCGGCACGTTCGGCTCAGTCAGGTTACGCTTCGTTAGGTAAGGTTAAGAAGGTTCGGTTAGGATTTCTCTGACTTTTGTGGCATATACTGCT
>NW_017066306.1:0-246 GCF_001483705.2 Eufriesea mexicana | reverse complement strand
AGAAGTGCAATAGCAATAAAATCATCTCTGAACAGATTATTCCAATGACTACAGTGCTTCACTTATGGATGTACCAAGTAACTACCAGGGAAATATAACTACCTCTAGCCACTGCATTCCTCTGCATTGGGCATTCTAGAACAACTCAGGAATTTTAATCACGAGTGAACAGAATAATCCAATGGCTGCAGTAATGTGACGATGGCTGTACTCAGTACTGATGTGTCAATTGCTAATATCTTGAGC
>NW_017066305.1:0-246 GCF_001483705.2 Eufriesea mexicana | reverse complement strand
AGAACGCACAAATCCATAGAACCTCAGTGTATAACTGACAAGTCAAAGCTACACAAACCTAACACTGACCATCAGAAAATAGCCGAACATAGCCCAACTCAACCTAACGTGCTGAGACAGCTATTTCTGCCCTCTGCAGAGACAAGCAGGTCATACAATAACACATTAGAGCGAAGAATTCCCCCGAGCATCAGTGTACAATGCAGAAGATGAAGCTATCATTGCCAAACATAGTCTAACCTTACG
>NW_017066304.1:0-246 GCF_001483705.2 Eufriesea mexicana | reverse complement strand
CGTTAATTTGAGTTATGATATGTTTGGTCATATTCTGTTGCTTTTGGCCTAGCTTTGGGTAGCGTTGGCTATTGTGATATACACTGCGATTCTATGGGCATCTGCGCTCTATTCTATACTAAAGAGTTCAGATTGGCTCTGGGGAGTCCAGCAATGGTGGCCGCGGCAGGTTAGTATGAGTTGGGATACGTTTGGTTTTGTTAGAATTGGACATGTTAGGAGTGGATATCTCTAACTTTAGAGTTA
>NW_017066303.1:0-246 GCF_001483705.2 Eufriesea mexicana | reverse complement strand
GAGAAGATGCGGTGTGGAAGAAGAAAAAGGAACTAGAAGCAGAGGACCAAGAAGAAGCACAAGTCTGGCAGAAGCAGGACCCAACCAGCACAGGACCAACCGCTGCTAAGGAGGAAGCAGCCAACCTTGACATGCGAAGAAGATGGCCAGACAGGATGACCACGAGCAGCGCCGGAGGAAACAGCAAGGGAAGGGAGGTAAGACGCCTGTGACCGTCACCGCAGGCGGTATTCAGAGACGGATACC
>NW_017066302.1:0-246 GCF_001483705.2 Eufriesea mexicana | reverse complement strand
CTAATTAAAACATAGAGCACTGCACGCAGTTAGATGGGAAAATCGTGAAAATCTGAAGAAATTCGGAAGATATAAGCGATGAAAGTTAAACGACGTAATAGATTTCCGCAACCTGTCACATTCGGCACTATCTTTCATAAACGACCGGTTGAAATCGGAAAAAAACCGGCAAATTAATTAAAACACAGATCATTCCACGTTATTAGGTTGGAAAATCGCGAAAATCTGGAAAGATTCAGAAGATAT
>NW_017066301.1:0-246 GCF_001483705.2 Eufriesea mexicana | reverse complement strand
AAACGTAGCGTAACTCAACCTAACGCGCCGCTGACACAATTTCTGGCCTCCTTGTAGCAAAGCAGAGAATATCAAATTAGAGTAGAAATCCACTGAACAGCAGTGCATAGCATGACAGTGAAAGCTGTCCTTGCCTAGGCTAACGAAACATAACATAAGTATCCGTAATATGATCCAGCCCAGCGTGCGTACACCTCGATTGCTGAGCTCCCCAGAGCCAAGCATATCATATTCGAGCACAGTAGT
>NW_017066300.1:0-246 GCF_001483705.2 Eufriesea mexicana | reverse complement strand
TAATTTACCAAACGCAGCCAAACCCTGCATAATGTGACGATACCACTATAGCTGTCTTTCCCATAGCTAAGGTGAAGATATGAGATCACAGCGGAGCGCGGAAATCAGCCGAATAGCAGTGTATAGCACAAAAGTCTCAGCTACCCTAGCCAGACCCGATCAAGAATAACATGACCAAATATGACCTGACCCGACCTAACGTGCCAAGACCGCTATTGCTGACTTCCATAGGGCCAACCAGAATAT
>NW_017066299.1:0-246 GCF_001483705.2 Eufriesea mexicana | reverse complement strand
CCGAGACTACTGTTGCTAGCCTCCTCGGAGGCAAGCAGAATTTACTGGAACACAGTAGAGCGCAGAAAGGTACCAAATACCAGCATATAACACAAAAGTGGAAGATATCCTAACCAAACCAGTCCTAACCTTTCCAAGCCGAACGTGGCCTAACTCAACGTAAGGTGCCGAGACTACTATTGCAAGCACTGCCACATCCAAGTGAAACATATTAGAGCAATGTAGAGCGCAGAAATCCTCCGAAGA
>NW_017066298.1:0-246 GCF_001483705.2 Eufriesea mexicana | reverse complement strand
GTCAGTGAGATGATGTCAGTTCAGGTCAGTTCAGTTCAGGACAGGTCAGGCAAGGTCAGGTCATGTTAGATCAGGTCACGTCAGGTCAGGTCAGGCCAGGTCAGGTCATGTCAGGCCAGGCGTGGTCAGGTCAGGTCAGTCAGATCAGGTCATGTCAGTCAGGACATGTCAGGTCTGGTAATACCGGTTAAAGTCAGGACAGGTCAGGTCAGGTCAGATCAGGTCAGATCAGTCAGGTCAGGTCAC
>NW_017066297.1:0-246 GCF_001483705.2 Eufriesea mexicana | reverse complement strand
TATCCTAACCAAACCAAACGTAGCCCAACTCAAGGTAACGTGCCGAGACTACCGTTGCGGGCATCCCCAGGGACAAGCAGAGGATAATAGGGTACCGTATACCGCGGAAGCACACCGATTATCAGTGTAGAGCACAAAAGTTAATGCCATCCCTTGCGATCCTGACAAATAGTTACATAACGCAACGTAACTTAACTCAAAATAAAGTGCCGCAACCACTATTGCTGGGCTCCCCAAATTCGAGCA
>NW_017066296.1:0-246 GCF_001483705.2 Eufriesea mexicana | reverse complement strand
CCTACTGCTTAAGTGCTTCCTTCCTCCCGTTCCTTATAAAATATCAATGGAAAACAGAGAAACGAGGAGAAACGGGTAATCGTTGAACCTGTCTCGTTTCCTTTCCCTCTTCTTTATCGTGCTTCCGCGCGGTTGTTTCTTCTTTTCGGGTCGCGTTGTGTCGTCGAGATGGATCGCAGGTGGAATAATGGATTTAGCAAGGTGGTACACCGAGGGGGTTGCGCGCCGTGGTATTTATCGCGACGG
>NW_017066295.1:0-246 GCF_001483705.2 Eufriesea mexicana | reverse complement strand
GTGAGCTAGCTCTCTTGCATAAATAAGGAGAAAAGATACTGTTGGCGTGCTATAGTCATTGCAGCGCTACAGAATCTTGCTGGAAGGTACAATTTTACTGACATTTTCGACTGCTATAGTGGTGAGCTAACTTCCTTGCATAGGTAAGGAGGAAATATTCTATTGGCGTGCTTTTGCCATTGATGTGCTATAGAATCTTCCAGGAAAATTCAATTTTAATGGCATTTTCGACTAATACCGTGGTGA
>NW_017066294.1:0-246 GCF_001483705.2 Eufriesea mexicana | reverse complement strand
CAGACTGCGTTTGGTCAGGTTATGAGAGCTACGGTTAGGTTTGAGTAGCTTAATATTTTCGCCCATTCACTGCGATTCCATGGATTTCTTATCTCTTCAATACCCTAATATGTTCCGCTTGACACTCGGTTGGCCAGCAACAGTGGTCGCGCCTCGTTATGTTGGGTTAGGCTACGTTTGGTCGGGTTAGGGGGACTGGCTTTCACTTTTGTGCTCTACAATGTATTTCGGCGGATGCCCGCGCTC
>NW_017066293.1:0-246 GCF_001483705.2 Eufriesea mexicana | reverse complement strand
GATACTCCGAATGTACAAGGGAGCAGTTGTGCGTCGAAACCCAACGCAATGCAGTGAATGGCATAAAGGTCGAAGATACACTGGACTAACTTAACCTAACCAAGCGTAGCACCTCTCAACGTAACGTGCCACTGCCACAGCTCCTGCCCTCCCTATAGCCTAGAAGAATGCAGTAGTGCACAGTAGATCTCAGAAATACACCGAATAACTTTCTATTACACGAAAGACAAAGTAGCATCTCCTAAC
>NW_017066292.1:0-246 GCF_001483705.2 Eufriesea mexicana | reverse complement strand
GGATGGATGGGTGGATGAAGGGATACATGGATGGATGGAGGGGCGCATGGATGGATGGAAGTATGGTTGGATGTATGCGTCGATGCATAGATATATGGATGGATGGATGTATTGGTGTATGGATGTGTGTACGTATGTATGTGCGAATGTATGTATGGTCGGATGTATGGATGTATGGATGTGTATATGTATGGATGTATGGATGTATATATGTATGGATGTATGTATGGATGGATGTATGAGTGG
>NW_017066291.1:0-246 GCF_001483705.2 Eufriesea mexicana | reverse complement strand
TGTATAAATAAGGAGGAAAGATTCCATTAGCATGCTATAGACATAGCAATGCTATAGAATCTATCTGGAAAATTCATTTTTATTGTCATTTTCGACTAATATCGTGGTGAGCTAATTTTGATGCAAAAATAAGGAGGATAGAATCTATTGGCATGCGGTAGCCATTGTAATGCTACAGAATCAGACTGGAAAATTCAATTTTATTGACATTTTCGACTAATATCGTGGTGAACTAATTTTGTTGCA
>NW_017066290.1:0-246 GCF_001483705.2 Eufriesea mexicana | reverse complement strand
ATGCTACAGAATCTGGCTGGATAATTCAATTTTGTTGACATTTTCGATTAATATTGTGGTAGGATAAGTTTCTTGCATAAATAAGTAAGAATATCCTATTGGCGTGCTATAGCCATTGCAATGCCAAGGATCTGGCTGGAAAATTCATTTTTATTGATTTTTTCGACTAATATCGTGGTGACCTAACTTTCTTGCATATAGAAAGAGGAAAGGTTCAACTGGCGTACTAGAGTCACTGCAATCCTA
>NW_017066289.1:0-246 GCF_001483705.2 Eufriesea mexicana | reverse complement strand
AAAGTATTAGAGCACACTAGAGTGCATGAGCCCACCGAATAGCACTGTATAGAACAAAACTCACAGCTACACCCTCCAAACCTGACAAATCGCAATATAACCAAGAGTAACCTGACACAACCAAACGTGACGCGGCCACTGCTGCTGGCCTCCAAGGGCCTACGGCCTCCTAGGGCCACGCGTAACGTATTAAAGCACAGTAGAGCGCCGAAATCCACCTATTAGCAGTGAATAGCACAAAAGTCA
>NW_017066288.1:0-246 GCF_001483705.2 Eufriesea mexicana | reverse complement strand
AAATGCCCCATTTTCTATATCATTAAACCACAGTCGCAAATCATTTTTTATTTCTTGAAAACATTTACTTCTCACTATTATTGCACTCCTATAAAATTTCGTAATTTTAAATCGTTAGTATAATGTTCATATAAGTAATCACAATTTTTTTTACTTCAATCATATCATTAATACGTTTATCAAAATATTGAGAATTATTTATTTCACTAATTCACACATACATTTCATTATGGATATTGCATTTCG
>NW_017066287.1:0-246 GCF_001483705.2 Eufriesea mexicana | reverse complement strand
CTTGCATAAACATGGAAGAAAGATCCTTTCGGAGTGCTATAGCCATCGCAATGCTGCTGAATCTGGCTGGATAATTCAATTTTATTGTCATTTTCGACTATTAACGTGGTGAGATGACAGTCTCGGATATATAAGTAAGATAGATTATTTTGGCGTGCTGTAGGCATTGCAATGCAATAGAATCTTCCTGGAAAATTCAATTTTATTGATAGTTTCGACTATTATCGTCGGGAGCTAACTTTCCTG
>NW_017066286.1:0-246 GCF_001483705.2 Eufriesea mexicana | reverse complement strand
ATAAAATAGCATGATGTAAATAATGTACAATATATACATATTTATATATAATAATACGTGTACATGTATATATATCATATTATATTATATTGTATTGTACATTAGGTACATATACCTATGCATTGTATTTAAGTAACATATAAATATTCAAACATCAAATATAAATTTACCCAAGAGCACAACTTATATACAATTTATATACTGTTTACAATCTAATAATTTATATATAATACATATTAATAATAT
>NW_017066285.1:0-246 GCF_001483705.2 Eufriesea mexicana | reverse complement strand
CCATACATCCATCCACCAATCCATCCATCCATCCATGCATCCAAACACGCATCAATACACAGGCCCATACATACACGCTTACATTCATCAATACATACATTCATAAACTCTCCCATACTTTCACCCATACACACATGCATACGTACACCCATACATGTATCCATACATACATCCATACTTCCATAGAGCCGCCCATCCATACATCCACCCATTCATACATCCATCGATCCATATATCTATCCATTC
>NW_017066284.1:0-246 GCF_001483705.2 Eufriesea mexicana | reverse complement strand
ATTCTACTGAATTGCTATGGTTGTAGCAAAGCAATGGAATTTTCCCTCCCTATTTACGTAAAAAAATGTAGCTCACTGCGATGCCATTCGAAAATATAAATATAATCGAACTTCGTAGTCAAATTCTCCTGAATTGCTATGGCTGAAGCAAACCAATGGAATTTTTCCTCCTTATCTATGTTGAAAAGTAGGCTCCAAACGATACTAATCGAGGAAGTCTTTATAATTGAATTTTCTAGTCAAATT
>NW_017066283.1:0-246 GCF_001483705.2 Eufriesea mexicana | reverse complement strand
GCATATAATCCGTTGTAGCTTGGTGAATAGGTTGCGTATCGCCGTCAAGCAATGGAAAGCACAGCCATCTACTTGCCAGAGAATGGTTCTATTCCAAATCTATAACCTGCTATAGCGTGGTGAATAGATCGCCTGACGCCTTCAATCCAATGGCAAGTACATCCATCTACTTGCCAGCGAATGGTTCTATTGAAAATCTATAACCTGTTATAGCTTGGTGAATAGATCGCCTAACGCCTTCAATCC
>NW_017066282.1:0-246 GCF_001483705.2 Eufriesea mexicana | reverse complement strand
CATTGCAATGTCTACAGCACGCCAGCAGAATCTAGCCTGCTTATTTCGGCAAGAAAGATTGCTGACCACGATAATAGTCGAAACTGTCAATAATATTGAACTTTCCATCCAGATTGCAGAGTATCGATATGGCAAAAGCACGCCAATAGAATCTTTCCTCTTTATTTATGCAAGAAAGGTAGATCATCTCGATATTAGTCGAAGACGTCAAGGAAATTGAATCTGCCAGGCACATTCAATATCATT
>NW_017066281.1:0-246 GCF_001483705.2 Eufriesea mexicana | reverse complement strand
TCTTTTGTATAAGCCGATATGATAAAGAGTTTCTCGTTATTTTGTATGTTAATTTTGACTGTGGTACATTCAAAGTGGGAGTTACTTATGGAACAATTTAGAGGTGTATATCTAAAATTAATATCATTTCTTATTAAAATGGCAGTTTTCACCTGATTGTTTGTCTTTTTGCCTGTCGGTACGAACAGTGTTATAATTTTTAAAGTTTAATACGTGTTTTGAGTAAAGTTTGGTTTCCGAAAGCAG
>NW_017066280.1:0-246 GCF_001483705.2 Eufriesea mexicana | reverse complement strand
ATCACTGCAATGGCTACAGCACTCAAAAAGCATCTTTCCTGCTTACTTATGCAAGGAAGTTAGGTCACCACGATATTAGTCGAAAATGTCATTTGAATTGAGCTTTCCAGTCACCATCTAAGGCATTGCAATGGCTACAGCTCGACAATAGAGTCTTTCCTCCTTGTTTATGCATGAAAGTTGGCACACCACGATATTAGTCGAAAATGTCAACAAAATTGAACTTTCCAGCCAGATTCTATAGCA
>NW_017066279.1:0-246 GCF_001483705.2 Eufriesea mexicana | reverse complement strand
ATTTGCTCCTTTAGCAATACGCAGGAGTCGAAGTCGTGGTATTTCGTTGCGCCGAAATATACACGTCATAAAAAGTATATATTTTGCGCAAGTTCAGGCACTTGGCTGTACAGCTGAATGGCTCGTCACGAGATCATCCTTCTTCGTTTACTATGGCCCGTGTAATTGAGAGATAGAGTGTAAGCCAAAGGGTTAATATCGTTTATGTAGTTATTACAAATTTAGAGTTATCACTACAAATAGTTT
>NW_017066278.1:0-246 GCF_001483705.2 Eufriesea mexicana | reverse complement strand
AACTAGCTCACCACGATATTAGTCGAAAATGTCAATAAAATTGGTTTTTCCAGTCAGATTCTACTACACTGCAATGGCTATAGCATGCCAATAGTATCTTTCCTCCTTATCTATGCTGCAAAGTTAGCTCACCACGATAATAGTCGAAAATGACAATCAAATTGAATTTTCCAGTCAGATTCAATTGCTTTGCAATGGCTATAGCGTGCCAATAGTATCTTTCCTCCTTATTCATGCAACAGAACT
>NW_017066277.1:0-246 GCF_001483705.2 Eufriesea mexicana | reverse complement strand
ACATAAAGTGACGCGACCACTATTCCTGGCATCCCAGGAAACAAGCAGATTCTGATAGCGCACTGCAGTGCGCAGAAGCTCATAGAAGAGCAGTGCGTAGCACAAAAGCCAAAGATACAACGAACAACGTGACCAAACCTAGATAAATCAAACGTAATGTTACTCAACACTAATCGCCGCGAACACTGATCCTGGCGTCCCCGGACACATGCATAGATTGATATCGCGCAGTAGAGAGCTGTGGTC
>NW_017066276.1:0-246 GCF_001483705.2 Eufriesea mexicana | reverse complement strand
ATTTTGTTGACATTTTCGAATATTATGGTGGTGAGCTAACTTTCTTGCATATATCAGGAGGAACGATCCTGTTGACATAAATAGGCATTGCAATGCTATAGAATCTCTCTGGAAAATTCAATTTTTTTGACATTAACCACTAATATCGTGGAGAGCCAGCTTCCTTGCTTAAGTAAGGAGGATAGATCCTTTTGTCGTGCTATACCCATTGCAATGCTGCAGAATCGGGCTGGAAAGTTCAATCTT
>NW_017066275.1:0-246 GCF_001483705.2 Eufriesea mexicana | reverse complement strand
GTTGCGTTCCGTTTGGTCAGGTTGGGAAGGTTTCGCCAGGATTTCTTTGACTTTTGTGCTATATACTGCTATTCCGCTAATTTCTATGACATACTGTGCTCTACTTCATTCTGCTTGGCTGCGGGAGGGCCAGGAGCAAAGGTGACGGTACGTCATGTTAAGCTGCGCTACGATTGGTCATGTTGGGTTTGGTCTGGTTAGGTTAAAATATCTACGGCTTTTCTGCTACTCACTGCAGTTCTGTTG
>NW_017066274.1:0-246 GCF_001483705.2 Eufriesea mexicana | reverse complement strand
TGCACTAATATGATCCTCCTGGCACCGAGGAGGTCGGCAATAGTGGTCTCGGCATGTGCCATTCGGGAACGCTGAGTTTGGTTATGTCACGCTTGCTTAGGTTAGGACAGGATAGCTTTGACTTTTCTGATATACACTGCGATTTTATAAACGCCTGCTTGCTACTCTCCACTAATGTGTTCCGCCTGGCTCTGGGGAGGCCAGCAATTGTGGTCGCGGCACATTAGGTTGAGGTAGGTTACGTCT
>NW_017066273.1:0-246 GCF_001483705.2 Eufriesea mexicana | reverse complement strand
AAAGTCGCTCATAACCTGACCGAGATTGACATAACCTAACCTAACCAAACGTAACATAACTCAGCCTAAAGTCCCGAGACGACAATTACTGGCCTCCAAGCCAAGCAAAACATATTGGAGCATATTAGAGCGCATAAATCCAACAAAATGTAGTGTATAACACAGAAGTCAAAGTAACATATTCTAAGCTAGCCAAACGTGACATCTACAAATGTATCCTAAATAAGACGGACACGACGATACCAC
>NW_017066272.1:0-246 GCF_001483705.2 Eufriesea mexicana | reverse complement strand
GCCACGATATTAATCCAAAATGTCAATAAAATTGACCTATCCAGCCAGATTCTATAGCACTGCTATGGTTATAGCTTGCCACAATAAGATTTCCTCCTTGTTTATGCAAGAAAGCTAGCTCACCACGGTACTAGTAGAAAAGGACAATAAAATTGAACTTTCCATCCATATTCTGCAGCATTCCAATGGCAATAGCACGCCAATAGAATCATTCCTCCTTACTTATGCAAGGAAGTTAGCTCACCA
>NW_017066271.1:0-246 GCF_001483705.2 Eufriesea mexicana | reverse complement strand
GGGTCAGGTTCGGTTAGGATATCTTCGACTATTGCGCTATACACTGCTATTCGGTGGATTTGTACGCACCGCATAGCTCTACTATACTCAGCTCGAATCAGGGGAAACCAGCAATGTCGTTCGTGGCGCGATAGGTTTTGTAAGGTTTCGATGGTTAAGGTTAGGTTAAGATGTGTTTGTACTGGATCGCTTTGACTTTTGTGTTATGCACTGTTATTCGGTGGATTCCTGCGCTCTACCGTGAAC
>NW_017066270.1:0-246 GCF_001483705.2 Eufriesea mexicana | reverse complement strand
TAACCTGTTATCGCTTGGTGAATAGATCGCCTAACACCTTCAATCCAATGGCAAGTACAGCCATCTACTTGCAGGAGAATTGGTCTATTTAAAATCTATAATCCTTTATAGCTTGGAGAATATGTCGCCTAACGTCTTCATCCAATGGCAACAACCGCCATCTACTTGCCAGAGAATTGGTCAATTCGAAATCTATATCCTGTTATCGCTTGGTGAATTGATCGCCTAACGCCTTCAATCCAATGG
>NW_017066269.1:0-246 GCF_001483705.2 Eufriesea mexicana | reverse complement strand
GGATGGATGGATGTATTGGTGTAGAGATGTACGGATGCATGTATGTATCGATGTATGGATGCACGGATGTACGAACGAATGGATGTGCGTATGCGTGGATGTATGGATTTCTGGGTGGATGAATGGATGTGCGCATTGACTGACGTGTGGGTGGAAGGATGGGTGGATGAACAGATGCATGGATGGATGGATGTATATATGGATGTGTGGATGTATAGATGTATGTATGGATGTGTGGATGTATGG
>NW_017066268.1:0-246 GCF_001483705.2 Eufriesea mexicana | reverse complement strand
CTGTTATAACTCGATGAATAGATCATCTAACGTTCTCAATCCAATGGTAGGTATTACAATCTATTTACCATATAATAAGTCTATTCAAAATCTATTATCTGCTATAGTTTGATGAATAGATTACGTAACGTTCTCAATCCAATGGTAGGTATAACTATCTACTCACCATAGAATAGGTCTATCCAAAGTCTATAACTTTCTATAGTTTTATGAATAGATCACCTAGCGTTCTGAATGCTATGACAG
>NW_017066267.1:0-246 GCF_001483705.2 Eufriesea mexicana | reverse complement strand
GTAATGGGTATAGCGTGATAATAGAATCTTTCCTCCTTATTTTTACAAGAAAGCTAGCTCACGGCGATATCGGTCGAAAATGTTGATAAAATTGAATTATCCAGAAAGAATCTAAATTATTGCAATGGCCATAGCTGGCCAATGGAATCTTTCCACCGTGTTTATGCAAGAAAGTTACCTCAACACGATATTAGTCGAAAATGTCAATGAAGTTGCATTTTCGAGGCAGATTCAAAAGCATTGTAA
>NW_017066266.1:0-246 GCF_001483705.2 Eufriesea mexicana | reverse complement strand
TAATATGCCCTTCATTGCTCTGGGGAGGCCAGAAATAGCGGCCGCGGCACGTTAGGTTGAGTTCCGTTACGTTCGGGCATGCTACGTCAGCACGGGTTAGGTCTGGATGTTTTTGAGCTTTCTGCTATTCACTGCCATTGTATTGATTTCTGCGCTCCTATTTTATCTAGTATGTTCTGCCTCTCTCTGCGAAGGCCAGGAATGGAGGTCGCTTCATGTTAGGCTTTGTCATGCTACGCTTGGCTA
>NW_017066265.1:0-246 GCF_001483705.2 Eufriesea mexicana | reverse complement strand
CCATACAACCACCCACACATACATCCATCGATCCATGCATATATCCACCCATACATCCATCCACCCATACATTCATACATCCGCACATCCATATATCCATACTTCCGTACATACGTCCATCCATACCTCAATCCATCCATACACCCATCCATCCACACCACCATTCATCCATAAATTTATCCATCCATACACCCATCATTCCATACATCCATCCATCCATACACCCATCGAACCATACATCCATAC
>NW_017066264.1:0-246 GCF_001483705.2 Eufriesea mexicana | reverse complement strand
GGAGGAAAGATGCTCTTTCAATGCTAATACCAATGCAATGCTATGGACTCTGGCTGGAAAATTTAATTTTATGACGTTTTCGAATACTATCGTGGCGAGCAAGCTCTCTGACATAAATAAGGAGGAATGAATCTATTGGCGTGCTATAGCCTTTGCAATGCTGTAGAATCAGGCTGGAAAGTCCAATTATATTGACAGTTTCGACTAATATCGTGGTGAGCTATCCTTACTTCGTAATTAAGGATG
>NW_017066263.1:0-246 GCF_001483705.2 Eufriesea mexicana | reverse complement strand
TTCAATTTTATTGATATTTTCGACTAATATCTTGTTGAGCAAGCTTTTCTGCACAAACAAGGGCGGAAGATTCCATTGGTTTGCTGTAGACTTTGCATTGCATTTGATACTGCCTGGAAAAGTCATTCTTATTAACATTTTCGCCTAATATTGCGGTGAGCGACCTTTCAGCGTAAATAAGGTTGAAAGATTTTATTGGTTTGCTATAGCCATTGCATTGCAGTAGAATCTGCCTGAAAAGTTCAA
>NW_017066262.1:0-246 GCF_001483705.2 Eufriesea mexicana | reverse complement strand
CCTCCTTATCTAAGCAAGAAAGTTAGCTCACCACTTTATTAGTCGAAAATGTCAATAAAATTGGATTTTCCAGCCAGATTTTATAACATTGCAATGGCTATAGCACGCGAATAGATTCTTTCCTCCTCATTTATGCAAGAAAATCAGCTCACGACGATATTAGTCGAAAATGTGAATGAAATTGGATGTTCCAGCCAGATTCTACAGCATTGCAATGGCTATAGTAGACCACTAGAATTCTTCCTC
>NW_017066261.1:0-246 GCF_001483705.2 Eufriesea mexicana | reverse complement strand
AACTTTTCTAGTGAGATCTATAGATGTACGTAAATGAAATTAATATTTAGCATATGAAAATTCATAATGAAATTTCAGAGTTATAGGAACATGTGTAATATTACTAATTAATATTAACATATTTAGTAAATTATAAAACGAAGTTGCAATAAAAATATGAAACAAAAATATAAAATTATAATAATATACGTACTAATAATTGTATTGTTTAACTATTAACTATATATATGTACTGGATGAGTCATT
>NW_017066260.1:0-246 GCF_001483705.2 Eufriesea mexicana | reverse complement strand
CTCGCATGAATAAGTAGGAAAGACACTATTGGCTTGCTATAACCATTTGAATGCAATAGAGACAGTCTGGATATACCAATTTCATAGACATTTTCGACAAACATCATTGTGAGCAAGTTTCTTCCACAGATAAGAAGGAACGATGATTTGGCGTGTTGTAGCCATTGCAATGCAATACAATCAGAGTGGAATGGTGAATTTTATTAACATTTTCGACTAATATCACGGTGAACTAACTTCCTCGCA
>NW_017066259.1:0-246 GCF_001483705.2 Eufriesea mexicana | reverse complement strand
AAGGATGTGAGCTCACCACGATATTAGTCGAAAATGTCAATAAAACTGAATTCTCCATTCAGATACTATAGAATTGCTATGGCCATATCTGGCCAAGAGGATCTTTCCTCCGTATTTATGCAAGAAGGTTACCTCACCACGATATTAGTAGAAAAAGTCAATAAAATTAAATTTTCCAGACACATTCTGTAGCATTGCAATGGCTACAGCACGCCAATAGGTTCTTTCCTCATTATTAATGCAAGA
>NW_017066258.1:0-246 GCF_001483705.2 Eufriesea mexicana | reverse complement strand
TAGGTACGGAGGAAAGATCCGTTCGGAGTGCTATAGCCTTCGCAATGCAGTAGAATCAGGCTGAAGAACTCAATTTTATTTACATTTTTTACTAATACCGTGGAGAGCTAACTTTCTTGCATAAATAAAGATGAATGATTCTAGTGGCTTGCTTTAGCCAACGCAATGCTATAGAATCTGGCAGGAAAATTCAATTTTACTGACATCTTCGACGAATATCGTGGTGAGCTACCTTTCTTGCATAAA
>NW_017066257.1:0-246 GCF_001483705.2 Eufriesea mexicana | reverse complement strand
CATCCACCATTCATATATCCATAAATCCATCCATTCGTACCTCCATCCGTCGAAACGTCCATCCATCCATAGATCCGTGCATATATAAATCCATACATCCATACATGCGTACATTCGGCCATCCGTTCCTCAATCCATCCGTACTTCCACCCATCCATACCGCCATCCATCCATCCATACATACATCCACCCATACATCCATCCATTCGTACATACATCCTTCCATCCATCCATCCATTCATACAT
>NW_017066256.1:0-246 GCF_001483705.2 Eufriesea mexicana | reverse complement strand
CGCCGTAGCCAAGCAGAAGGTATTGGAACGCAGTAGACCGCAGTTATTCGCGGAGAGCAGAGCAGAGCGCAGACCCTAACACAAAATGGCGTGCAGGGGCCACTATTGCTGGACTCCCCAGAACCAAGGAGAATATTGTGGAGCACAGTGGGGTGCAGGCGTGCACCGAAAAACAGTGAACAACACGAAAGTCCAAGTTATCCAGACATGACCAAAGCAAACATAACAAAGCCAAACGTAGCCTAG
>NW_017066255.1:0-246 GCF_001483705.2 Eufriesea mexicana | reverse complement strand
TTAATAAAAATAGCTTTCTATGACGGTATCAGTTAATTTTTGATTTGTTTTCTGGAATAATAGTTTGCATAGGTCATTGACCGATTTGTAATCCGTTTTCATAAAAATAGCATCCCACGCATTCCACAAATATTAAATTTTTTAATCTCCAAGGGATGCTGTATAACTTAAAAAATTAACAAATTCTGTCTTTTTTAAACCTTTCAATTTTTCCGTGACCACCCTGTAGTATTTATTATTCTTTGT
>NW_017066254.1:0-246 GCF_001483705.2 Eufriesea mexicana | reverse complement strand
ATGTTATTGCAATGGCTATTGCACTCAAAAGGCATCCTTCCTCCCTACTTACGCAAGGAAGATGGCTCACCACGATAATAGTCGAAAATATCAACAAAATTGAACTTTCCAGACAGATTCTACAACATTGCGACGGCTATAGCACGTAAATTGAATCTTTCCTCCTTATTTATGCAATAAAGCTGGCTCACCACGATATAAGTCGAAAATGTCAATAAAAGTGAATTTTCCAGGAAGATTCTATAA
>NW_017066253.1:0-246 GCF_001483705.2 Eufriesea mexicana | reverse complement strand
AAGACAGAAGTCCACCGAACAACAGTTTATACCACGAAAGTCAAAGCAATCCAGACCTAAGCTCAACCCATGTCACCTAACAAAACTTAGAGTAACTCAATCTAACGAGCCAGGACCACGGTAACTGGGCTCCCACGTGTCGAGCAGTGCGTAGTAGAGCAATGTAGAACGCTGTAATCCACTGAAGAGCTGTCTGTATCACAAAAGTCTATTCCATCCTATAATAACGTATCCAAACTTTATACA
>NW_017066252.1:0-246 GCF_001483705.2 Eufriesea mexicana | reverse complement strand
CACGCCAATAGAATCTGTCCTCCTTATTTATGCATGAAAGTTATCTCACCACGATATTAGACGGAAATGACAATAAAATTGAATTTTCCAGACGGATTCTATAGCATTGCAACGGCTACAGCACGCCAATAGAATCCTTTCTCCTTATTTATGCACGAAAGTCATCTCACCACAATATTAGTTGAACATGTCAATGAAATTGAATATTCCAGCCAGATTCTAAAACATTGCAATGGCTATTGTACG
>NW_017066251.1:0-246 GCF_001483705.2 Eufriesea mexicana | reverse complement strand
TTTTGAATAAACTTGTTCCCTGGCAAGCAGATGGCTGTACTTGCCATTGGATTGAAGGCGTTACGCGATCTATGTACCATGCTATAGCAGGTTATAGATTTTGAATAGACCTATTCCCTGTCAAGTAGATGGCTGTATTTGCCATTGGATTGAAGGCGTTATGCTACCTAATCACAAAGCTACGACAGCTTATCGATTTTGAATATACTTATTCTCTTGCAAGTAGATGGCTGTACTTGCCATTGG
>NW_017066250.1:0-246 GCF_001483705.2 Eufriesea mexicana | reverse complement strand
AAACATAACCTAACCAATGCTAACCAAACGTAACCTAACTCAACCAAACGTGCCGCGCAGTGTGGAGCAGAGTATAGCAGAGCAACGCAGAGTGTAGAAATCCACCGAAAAGCCGTAAATGTCACAAAAGTCACAGTTCTCTTATCACAACCTAACGAATCGTAACATTAACAAACGCAGCACAACAAAACCTATCATGCCACGACCACTATTGCTGACCTCCCGGATCCCAGCAGAGTATAGTAG
>NW_017066249.1:0-246 GCF_001483705.2 Eufriesea mexicana | reverse complement strand
GGCTATACCTACCATTGGATTGAGAACGTTAGATGATATATTCATCGAGTTATAACATGTTATCAATTTTTAATAGACTTATTCAATGGTAAGTAGACGGCTATACCTATCATTGGATTGCGAAAATTAGGTGATCTATTCATCAGACTATAGCAGGTTTTACATTTTGAATAGAATTATTCTATTGTAAGTATATGACTATACCTACGATTGGATTGAGAACGCTAGATGATCTATTCATAAAAC
>NW_017066248.1:0-246 GCF_001483705.2 Eufriesea mexicana | reverse complement strand
TGTATGTATGGATGAATGGATGGATGGATGGATTGGTGGGTTGATGTATGGATGGATGGATGTATGGTTCGATCGATGTACGGATCTATGGATGTATCGAACGATCGATGTATGGGTGGGTGGATGTGAGGTTGGATGTATGTATGGATGGATGGCAGTATCGATAGATGGAAGTATGGATGAATAGAGGTATGGATGGACGGATGTATGTATGGATGGAGGTATGGATGGACGGATCTACGGTTG
>NW_017066247.1:0-246 GCF_001483705.2 Eufriesea mexicana | reverse complement strand
GTATGGATGTGTGAATGTAAGTATGTATGGATGTATGGATGTATGGATGTACGAATGTATGGACCTACGGGTGTATGGATGTATGGATGTATATATGTTTGTATGTATGGCTGGAATGATGAATGAATGGATGGATGTATCGATGCACATATGGATGTATGGACGTATGGATGGATTGTTGTATGGATGTACGGTTCGATGGACGTATGGACGAGTGGATGTATGGATGGATGGATGTACGGAAGG
>NW_017066246.1:0-246 GCF_001483705.2 Eufriesea mexicana | reverse complement strand
CTATTCACAGTTGTTCGGTGGATTCCTGCGGTCTACTGTGCTCTGCTATATTCTGCTTGGCCCAGGGGAGGCCAGCAATAGTGGTCACGGCGCACTAGGAAGCGATGTGTTGCGTTTCGTTAGTGTAGGTTAGGTAAATTTTGGTAACAATAGCTCTGATTTTCGTGTTATATACTGCTATTCGATGGATTTCTGAGCTCTACTCTACCCTACCATATTCTGCTTGGTCGTGGGGGGGGGGGGGGC
>NW_017066245.1:0-246 GCF_001483705.2 Eufriesea mexicana | reverse complement strand
CCTAACCTATCCTAACGTAGCCAAACAGAACGTAACTAGCTGCCACCACTATTGTTGACCTCCACAAAGATAAGCAGTTCATATAGAGGAGAGCAGGGCGCAGAAACAAATAGTGTCGTAGCGTACAGCAGGAAAGTCAAAGTATATGCAAACCTAAGCCAAACAAGCATAACCTAACCTAACGTAGGAAAACTCAAATTAACGTGCCGCGATCACAATTGCTGGACTCCCCGGGTCTAGCAAATT
>NW_017066244.1:0-246 GCF_001483705.2 Eufriesea mexicana | reverse complement strand
ACACCAGTCGTGTCGCTTCGGACCGACCGAATGGGACGATCCCAGTCGTATCGCTTCCAACCGTCCGAAGGGGACGAACGCCAGTCGTGACGGTTCGGACCGACTGAAAGGACGATCTCCGTTCTGGTCAACGCTAACAACAAAGCATTGTAACGGACATTCAACTAACAAATGTGGAAGATTTTTTTCCGTGAAAATAATGTTCTTCATATATAGAGAAAATAAGTGCATAATTTCAAAAATACG
>NW_017066243.1:0-246 GCF_001483705.2 Eufriesea mexicana | reverse complement strand
TAGATGGCTGTACATGCCATTGCATTGAAGGCGTTAGGCGATCTATTCACCATGATATAACAGTATATAGATTTTCAACAGACCTATTCTCTGGCATGTAGATGGGTGTAATGGCCATTGGATTGAAGGCGTTAGGCGATCTAATCACCAAGCTATGACAGCATATAGCTTTTGAATGGACTGATTCTCTGGCAAGTAGATGGCTGTACTTGCCATTGGTTGAAGGCGTTAGGCGATATATTCACC
>NW_017066242.1:0-246 GCF_001483705.2 Eufriesea mexicana | reverse complement strand
ATAGTATTCTTCCTGCTTATATAAGCAAGGAGGTCAGCTCACCACGATATTGTCCGAAAATATAAATAGAATTGAATTTCCCAGCCAGAATATATAGCATTGAAATGGGAATAGCACGACAATAGTATTCTTCCACCCTGTTAATGCAAGAAAGTTAGCTCGCCACAGTATTAGTCGAAAATGTCAATCAAACTGAATCTTCCAGACAGATTCTGTAGCACTGCAACTGGTATTGCACGCAAATAG
>NW_017066241.1:0-246 GCF_001483705.2 Eufriesea mexicana | reverse complement strand
TAGTATCTGGATGGAAAATTCAATTTTATTAACATTTTCGACTAATATCGTGGTGAGCTGACAGCCTTGCATAAATAAGGAGAAAAGATTGCTATGGCACTCTATAGCCATTCCAGTGCTATAGAATCTGACTGGAATATTCAATGTCATTGACATTTTCGGCTAATATCGTGGTGAGCTAAGTTTCTTGTATAAATAAGAAGGAAAGATACCATTGGCGTGCTATAGCCATTGCAATGCTATAGA
>NW_017066240.1:0-246 GCF_001483705.2 Eufriesea mexicana | reverse complement strand
AATGTTCTGCTTGTCGCTGGGATGGACAGCAATAGTGGTCTCGACACGTTAGAGTGCGTTATGTTACGCTTTGCTTATGTTATGTATGTTGTGGTTAGGATAGGACAGCCTATACTTTTTCGCTATAGGCCGCACTTCGGTGGATTTCTATGCTCTACAAGGATCTACTACGCTCTGCACCACCCTCTGGATGCCAGCAGTAGTGGCCGCGGCATGTTAGGCTGTGTTAGGATATGTTCGGTTGGG
>NW_017066239.1:0-246 GCF_001483705.2 Eufriesea mexicana | reverse complement strand
TAATATTGTGGTGAGTTAACTTGCTTGCGTAAATAAGGAGGAAGGAATCTGTTGGCGTGGTATTGGCATTGCAATGCTACAAAATCTTACCGGAAAATTCAATTTTATTGATATTTTCGGATAATGCAGCGGTGAGCTATCTTCCTTTCATAGGTACGGAGGAAAGTTGCTTTTGGCGTACTGTATCCGTTGCAATGCTGTAGAATCTGGCTGGAAAATTCAATTTTATTGACACTCCACTAATAT
>NW_017066238.1:0-246 GCF_001483705.2 Eufriesea mexicana | reverse complement strand
ACTGACCTGACGAGGCCGCCGCTTCTGGACCCCACAAGAACAAGCATAATGTACTAGAGCACAGTATTGCGCATAAATCGTTTGCATTCCAGTGAAAAGCACAAAAGTCGAAGATATCATTACATAAGTTGGCCTAACCTAACATAATCAAACTTAGCATAACTCAATATCACGTGCCGCGATCACTGCTGCTAGCATACCCGGGGCGACGCAGAATACAGTAGAGCACTGTAGATCACAGTACTC
>NW_017066237.1:0-246 GCF_001483705.2 Eufriesea mexicana | reverse complement strand
GCTATTTCTGGACCCCCGAGAGCCGAGCAGAGCACAGTAGAGATATGCAGAACGCAGGTATCGACCGAATAGCTGCTTATAGCGCAAAGGTCATTGCCACATTTACCAAACAAGGCCTATCCTAACCTGACCAGCGTAACATAACACAACCAAACGTGTCACGACTGCTATTGCTGGCCTCCGCGGAGACAAGCAGACGCTAGTAGAGCAATGCCTTTCACAGATATCGAACGTATAGCAGTGTAT
>NW_017066236.1:0-246 GCF_001483705.2 Eufriesea mexicana | reverse complement strand
AGCAGAGATCATTAGTGGAGAGTAGACTGCAGAAATCCATGGAATCGCAGTGTATACCAGAAAGGACGAAGCTACCCAATCCTAACCCAACAAACAGGGAACAACCAAACATAGACTGACTCATACTATCGTGCTGACACCGCCATTGCTGCCCACCCCAGAGCCAAGAAGGATATACTAGAAGGCAGTAAATAACAGATTTCTTCCGAATAGCAGCGTACAGCACAAAAGTTATAGCTGTTCGTA
>NW_017066235.1:0-246 GCF_001483705.2 Eufriesea mexicana | reverse complement strand
CATTATGTGTATCATTATTAATTCTGAGTACCATACTTGTACATATATTACAGACCTAATTGTAGATATGCAAAAATTATACTGATCACAATTTTAGTTTTATCATAAACCTGTATATAATTTGACTTCTAATACTAAATATGCAACAGAATTAAGTACAGGATTTAATTTCATTAAATAATATTAAATTAATAATATATAATAGTATTGTATTATTTATTATATGATTATATATATTATTTTATA
>NW_017066234.1:0-246 GCF_001483705.2 Eufriesea mexicana | reverse complement strand
TTGGCAGTTCTAGTGATCGTTGGCAGTCCAATGGCAGTCCTAATGATCCGTGGCAGTCCATTGACAGTGCTAGTGATAGCTAGCCGTCCATTGGTAGTTCTAGTGATCGCTGGCAATCCATTAGTAGACCTAATATTCCATCGCAGTCCATTAGCAGTCCTAATGATCCATGACAGACCATTAGCAGTCCTAATGATCCGTGGCAGTCCATTGGCAGTCCTAATGATCCCTACTTTCGGTAAAGCT
>NW_017066233.1:0-245 GCF_001483705.2 Eufriesea mexicana | reverse complement strand
AAATTAGCTCACCACGATATTAGTCGATAGTGTCAACGAAATTGAATTTTTCAGTCAGATTCTTTAGCACTGCAACGGCTATAGCATGCCAATAGAATCTTTCCTGCTTATTTATGCAACAAGATTAGATCACAACGATATTAGTCGAAAATGTCAATAAAATTGAATTTTCCAGTCAGGTCCTATAGCATTACAACGGCTATAGCATGCCAATAGAATCCTTCCTCCTTATTTATGCAACAAAA
>NW_017066232.1:0-246 GCF_001483705.2 Eufriesea mexicana | reverse complement strand
TTCGACTAATATCGTGGTGAGCCAACTTCCTCGCATAAGTAAGAAGGAAAGAAACTTTTAGCCTGCTATAGCCATTGCAATGCTGCGGAATCGGGCTGGAAAGTCCAATTTTATTGTATTTTCGACCTAGTTCGTGGTGAGCAAGCTTCCTTGCATAAGTGCGGAGGAAAAATCCTTTTGGCGTGCTATATCCATTGCAATGCTGTAGAATCGGGCCGGAAAATTCAATTTTATTGACATTTTCGA
>NW_017066231.1:0-246 GCF_001483705.2 Eufriesea mexicana | reverse complement strand
ATGTAATCGCAGTGTAAGGCAGAAAAGTTAAAGCTATCCAAACCTATCCTAAGTTAACGTGGCGTAACCAAATGTTGCCTGACTTTATGTAACGTGCCGCAACCACTATTGCTAGACTCGGCAGAGCAACGCAGAATATAGTATATCACATTAGGGCTCGGAAATCTACCTAATAAATCTAGCAGATCACATTAGAGCTCGGAAATCTGCCTAATAACAGTGTATGGTACGAAAGTCAATTTTATC
>NW_017066230.1:0-246 GCF_001483705.2 Eufriesea mexicana | reverse complement strand
GCTATATACCGTTATCCTGCGGATATCGGCGTACAAATGTGGTCTTGTACGCTGTGCTTATCGCGCTGGATTGGCCAGCAGTATTGGTCTCGTCACGTTATGTTTGCTTACACTACGTTTGGTTAGGTAAGGCTAGGTCAAATTAGGTCAGGGTATGTTTCACTTATGTGCTATACACTGCATTGCGGTGGATTTCAGCACTACGCTGTGCTCTAGTATTTTCTGCTTGACCCTGGGGTGGCCAGC
>NW_017066229.1:0-246 GCF_001483705.2 Eufriesea mexicana | reverse complement strand
GCACGTTATGATGGGCTCTGCTATGTTTGGCTATATTCTGTTGGTTTGGGTTAGATTTGGGTGCCTCTGACTTTTCTGATATACACTGCGATACTATCGATTTCAAAGTTCCACTACCCACTTATGTGATCACCATAGCTCAGTTGAGGCGGAAATAGTGGTCGCGGCGCGCTAGTTTTTGTTTCTTACGATTGGTTATGTTAAGGCTGCGTAGATTCGGAAAGGATTGTCATGACTTTTGTGGTA
>NW_017066228.1:0-246 GCF_001483705.2 Eufriesea mexicana | reverse complement strand
GTTACTCCAGAGACAAGCAGAGCACAATAGAGCACCGTCGAGCGTAGAAGTCCACCGAATAGCTGTGTATACCACGGAAGCCAAATCTATCCATACCTACCCTAGCTAACGTAACGGAACGAAACGTAAGCTAACTAAACATAACGGGCTGAGACAATTATTACTGGCATCCACAGAGTCGAACAGTGTATAGTAGATCAACGTAGAGCGAAAAAATACGTCGAATAGTAGTGTATAGGACAAAAG
>NW_017066227.1:0-246 GCF_001483705.2 Eufriesea mexicana | reverse complement strand
GTGCATAGAATGTCAGTGTTGGGCACAAGAGTAAAAGTTACACTAACCTAATACAACCCAACATGACCATACGTAACCATACGTAACCTAACTCAACCTAACGTGCCGAGCCTGCCAGAGGAGAAAGGGGTGCACAAGGGCATAGAAACGCAGTGTATAGCACAAAAGTCGAAGCTATCATCTCCTTCCATAACAAAACGTAACACAACCGAACGCAGCCTATCTCATAGGAATGCACCGAGACCA
>NW_017066226.1:0-246 GCF_001483705.2 Eufriesea mexicana | reverse complement strand
TAGGGCAAGAGGTTAAGGTGCACGGTGTGAGGTAGTCGTGAAAGGAGATATGGATATGGTAAGTCAGTTTAAAATATAAAAATTACGCCGTAATCGTTTTATAGAGATAATATTTAATACGATATAAGGTAGATTTAGAATTATATGTATTACAGAATTAATAAAATTATTAACTCTTTGCACTCGACGATTTTTTGGCTAAAGAAGAGTCGAAATTCAAAGATTCTTTATTAAAAAACTGACGAT
>NW_017066225.1:0-246 GCF_001483705.2 Eufriesea mexicana | reverse complement strand
AATATTGCTGGCCTCCACAGAGCCATGCAGAGCATATGAGTAGAGAGCAGGAAGCAGAAATCCTTAGAATCGCAGAGTATATCTAGAAGATCAAAGCTATCCAAACCGAACGCAAGGCAATGGAACAAACCCAAACATTGCCCAGCAAATCCTAACGTGCCGATACCGCTATTGCTGCCGTCTCCAGAGCCAAACAGGACATGCTAGGGCCAAGCACAGCGCAGAAATCAACCGTATAGCAGTGTA
>NW_017066224.1:0-246 GCF_001483705.2 Eufriesea mexicana | reverse complement strand
TGTGTTATGTTTCAGAATTATGGAGTTAAGGTAGATAAAGAAAAGAGAGTGGTTGAAAAGAAAGCAGTGAGAAGGGGAACGACATATTATGTCGAATCAAGAAACAGGAAAGGGACAGCATATGTATCACAAAGAAGGATGTGTGGCATGGAAGTGCAAATATAAGGATCATTGAAGAAATAAAGAATGGACACTTGGTAATAGTTATAAAAGTTAAAGATAAATTGAATATAGAGTGTAATTGTT
>NW_017066223.1:0-246 GCF_001483705.2 Eufriesea mexicana | reverse complement strand
TCCTTCTGGAGTGCTATAGCCATTGCAACGCAGTAGAATCTGGCTGGAGAACTCAATTTTATTAACATTTCTGACTAATATCGTGGTGAGCTGTCTACCATACATAAATAAGGAGTTTAGATTCTATTGGAATGCTATCCCCATTGCAATGAAATAGAATGTGCCTGGCAGATTCAATTTTAATGACATTTTCGACTAATATCGAGATGAGCTACCTTTCTGGCATAAGTAAGGATGAATGATTCT
>NW_017066222.1:0-246 GCF_001483705.2 Eufriesea mexicana | reverse complement strand
CCCGAGGGACAATGGATCTGCATTTCTCGTACTCGAATTGCTGTAGAATATACATCATCAATGAACAGAATAATATAGCGGCATCAGTGCACTATTCTTAGATGCAGTACATGCCGTACTTCAACTGTAAGTATCACTGGCCGTAGCCGTGCTGTACACAGGTTTTTCTAGAATCAGCTTCGAATTGCCGTACTGTGAATTATAACCGTCAGTAGCCACATCCGTAGTATACATGGATTACTGCAG
>NW_017066221.1:0-246 GCF_001483705.2 Eufriesea mexicana | reverse complement strand
CACGAAAATTCAATTTTTTTAGCAATTTCGGCTAATATCGTAGTGTGGTAACCTTCTCGCATAGATAAGGGGGAAAGATTCTATTGTCAAGCTATAGCCATTATAATTCTATAGAATCTGTCTGGATAATTCAATTTTAACAACATTTTCGACCAATATCGTCGTGAGCTAGCTTTCTTGTAGAAATAAAGAGGAAAGATACTATTAGCACGCTATACCCATTACAATGCCATAGAATCTGCCCCG
>NW_017066220.1:0-246 GCF_001483705.2 Eufriesea mexicana | reverse complement strand
TAGAATCGCAGTGTATAGAACAAAAGTCAAGGCTTTGCGAACCTAGCCCAATCCAATGAAGCTGAATCAAACGTAGCCCACTCAACATAACATGCCTCGAAAGCTACTCCTGTCCTGACCAAGTCCACGCAGAATATGT
Organism: Eufriesea mexicana; assembly: GCF_001483705.2. Taxonomy (NCBI): domain Eukaryota; kingdom Metazoa; phylum Arthropoda; class Insecta; order Hymenoptera; family Apidae; genus Eufriesea; species Eufriesea mexicana. Next base: position 107 of record NW_017066220.1, on the reverse strand, counting down.
TAGAGCACAGTAGAGCGCAGGTATCTTTCGAATAACGGTGTGCTGTAAGAAAGTCGAAGATATCCTAACTTAACCTATGAGAAGCTAGCACAACCGAATGTGGCGTA
>NW_017066219.1:0-246 GCF_001483705.2 Eufriesea mexicana | reverse complement strand
GTCAATAAATTTGAATTTTCAAAACACATTCTATATCAACGCAATGGCTATAGCACGCCAATTAAATCTTTCCTCCTTATTTATACAAGAAAGATAGCTCACCACAATATTATTCGCAAATGTCAATAAAAGTGAATTTTCCACCTTGATGCTCTAGCAATGCAACGACTATGGCACGCCAGAAGAATCTACCCACCACATTTATGCAATAAAGTTAGCTCACCACGATATTAGTCGAAAATGTCA
>NW_017066218.1:0-246 GCF_001483705.2 Eufriesea mexicana | reverse complement strand
CAGGATCTGGGGAGATCAGCAATAGCGATCGTGGCACGATATCTTGTATTAAGTTACGTTTGGCTTCGTTAGGTTGTGTTATGTTTGTTCAGGATGGCTTTGACTTTTGTGCTATAAACTGCTGTGCGGTGGATTTCTACCCTCTACTGAGCTCTAGTATATTCTGCTTGGATTTTTGGGGGCCAGCTGTACCGTGTCTCGGCACGTTAGGCTGAGGTACGTTGTGTATGTTTGTGTTCCGTTTGG
>NW_017066217.1:0-246 GCF_001483705.2 Eufriesea mexicana | reverse complement strand
GCCATTGGAATCCTATTGAAACTGACTGGAAAACTCAATTTTATCTTCATTTTCGACTAATATAGTGATGAAATAATTTTGTTGCATAAATAAGGTGGAAAGATTCTATTGGCACGCTATAGCCATTCCAATGCTATAGAATTTGCCTGGAAAATTCAATTCTGCTGATATTTTCAACTGTCTGCGCGGTGAGCTAGTTTTGTTGCATAAATACGCAGGAAAGATACTATTGGCATGCTATAGCCA
>NW_017066216.1:0-246 GCF_001483705.2 Eufriesea mexicana | reverse complement strand
GCGGTTATGACTAGAGAATTTACAATTGAGAGTGCGGTACTTAGCATAGTTAATACCTTGAGCGATAAGGGATACGTTCCTTGTCCCTTTAGAGGTGCTATAGAACGTATACCATCATTGAGCAGCCTTATTCAGCGGCTACAGGGCTCTGTTGATGGATGTTCTAAGTACCGCCCTGTTAACTGTAAATTTCTGTAGGCATAAACGTACTATACATTAATTATTCAGGAATTGCTGTTAAAATTA
>NW_017066215.1:0-246 GCF_001483705.2 Eufriesea mexicana | reverse complement strand
TGTTACGTTTGGTTACGTTACGTTTCGTTAGGTTAGGATATGGAAGCATTGACTTTTGCGCTACACACTGCTGTTCGGTGGATTTCAGCTCTCTACTGTGCTCCACTATTTCCTGATTGGTTCCGATGAAGCTGGCAATAGCGGCCTCGGTGCGTTAAATTGAGCTACGTCACGTTTGGTTAAGATAGGTTATGATAATTTCGGTTAGGGTAGCCGTGACTTTCGTGCTATACACTGTAATTGTTT
>NW_017066214.1:0-246 GCF_001483705.2 Eufriesea mexicana | reverse complement strand
CGGCTCTTTAGTGTGTGTTAAGTTACGTTTGGGCATGTTAGGATTTGTTCGGCTTGTAGAGCGTATCTTCGAACTTTCTGCTATACACCGAGGTTCTATATTCTCCTGTGATCCCTTCTCCTCTAATATGCTCTGCTTGACTCTGCGGAGATCAGCAATTCTGATCGCGGCACGTTTCGTTAGATTAGATTACGTTTGGTTCGGTTGGGCTGTGTTGGGTTAGGTAAATGTAGCTTTGACTTTTGT
>NW_017066213.1:0-246 GCF_001483705.2 Eufriesea mexicana | reverse complement strand
CTCTCTTACTGGCCTCCTCAGAGCCAAGCAGAGCGTACTAGAGCGCAGCATTGCGCATAAGTCAACAGCATTTCAGAGTACAGCATAAAAGTCAAATATACCCTCTCCTAACCAAAACAAACTGCACCTAACCAAACGTAAACCAACTCTACATGTCGCACGGCGACCACAGTTCCAGGCCTAGACAGATCAGAGCAGAGCATATTAGATCGCATTAGTGCGCCGAAATCAACCGAATAGCAGTGT
>NW_017066212.1:0-246 GCF_001483705.2 Eufriesea mexicana | reverse complement strand
AATATACAAATATACAGACGAGATGTGTATAAGTATAAGAAAAGAACAATTTTTTACAGACAGGTGTGATGTAGTAGCTGTTTTATAGAGTGAAGAGATTGGCTGAATAGATCTAGGGTAGGATAAGTGTAATTAACAATAATAATTATTTTATTAACACCTGAGTGGTATGGTTTTATGTTGTATATGAAGAAAGTTGTATCGTCTTAAAAGTCCCCGACGATAATTAGTTCTGATTTGGTATTA
>NW_017066211.1:0-246 GCF_001483705.2 Eufriesea mexicana | reverse complement strand
AGGGTAGGTTGATCTTAGATCTTACGTCTTTGGGATCATTCGTTTGGACTTGTGTTCCGCTGTGTCTGCTTTTCCTTTATTTGCTTCAGCTTTTCCCTGCCTCTTTCGAGGATCTTTTGATTACTCTAGATCTGGCTGATTCTGATGGATGAATTTTGGTAGAGGAATACCTTGAAGTAGGTCGATCTTAGGTCTTAGGTATGAATCTTGGGGATCTTCTGTTTGGACCTGTGTTCCGTTAGGAGT
>NW_017066210.1:0-246 GCF_001483705.2 Eufriesea mexicana | reverse complement strand
CAATATAGCAAACAGATCAGTAATCAAGAATGTATTATAGATGTTGGATGAATCTATTCAGATGTTTCAAATTCCATAGCAATCCTAGAATGGCAATAGAAATGTAAATTGTCGCTAGAGATTGTAAGATTCGACCATAGATTACTGCGTACAGCATTTAACACAGTTCTGTGTCTGTTGAACCAATATATGCACTTATGGTTTACATATTGTAGCAATACTAGAATGACTGAGGAAAGGTCAGCT
>NW_017066209.1:0-246 GCF_001483705.2 Eufriesea mexicana | reverse complement strand
GCTGTACTTGCCATTGGATTGAAGGGGTTTGGCGATCTATTTGCCAAGCTATAGCAGTTTATAGATTTTGAATAGACCTATTCTCTGGCAAGTAGGAGGCAGTACCTGCCATTGGATTACAGGCGTTAGGCGATATAATCACCAAGCTATGGCAGCTTGAAGGCTTTGAATAGACTTATTCTCTGGCCAATTGATGGCTGCACTTGCCATTGGATTGAAGGCGTTAGGCGATCAATTCTGCGTGCT
>NW_017066208.1:0-246 GCF_001483705.2 Eufriesea mexicana | reverse complement strand
CGAACCATACATCCATCCATCCATAAATTCATACATCCGCACATCCATATATCCATCCATCTATACATCCGTCCAACCACACATACATCCATACATACATCCATCCTTCCATCCATCCATTCATCCATCCACTCATACATCTAACTAACCATGCATCCATACATACGTCAGTACATACACCCTTCCATCCATTCATCCACACATATATACATACACACAACCGTACATCCATTCATTCGTACATCA
>NW_017066207.1:0-246 GCF_001483705.2 Eufriesea mexicana | reverse complement strand
CTGTGGAGGCCAGCAATACTGGTCACCGCAATATAGCTTGTGATAGGTTATGTTTGATTCGGTTTTGTTAGGTTGGGTCTGGTATTGATAGCTCCGACTTTTGTGCTACACGCTGCTACTGAAAGGTCTTCTGCGCTCGTGTGTGCGCTATCGCACTCTGCTTGTCTCCGTTGGCGCCAGGAGTAGTGCTCCCGGCAGGTTGAGTCATGTACGTTTGGTTTGGCAAGGTAAGGTTAAGTTTGGTAG
>NW_017066206.1:0-246 GCF_001483705.2 Eufriesea mexicana | reverse complement strand
TGACGATTTCGACTAATATCGTGAAGCGCTATCGCTCTTGCATCAATAAGGAGGAAAGATCCTATTGGCGTGCTATAGCCATTGCATTTCTATAGTATCTGGCTGGAAAGCTCAGTTTTATTGACATTTTCGACTAATATTGTTGTAAGGTAACTTTCTTGCATAAATAAGGAGGAAAGATTTCCTTGGCGTCCTACAGGCATTGCAATGCCATAGAATCAGGCAGGAAAATTCAATTTTATTGAC
>NW_017066205.1:0-246 GCF_001483705.2 Eufriesea mexicana | reverse complement strand
GGAAGTTGGGTCACCACGATAGTAGTCGAAAATGTCATAAAATTGTATTGTCCAGCCACAATCAATATCATTGCAATGCCTATAGCACTCAAAAAGAATCTTTGCGCCTTACTTACGCAAGGAAGTTAGCTCACCACGATATTAGTCGAAAATGTCAACAACACTGTATTTTCCAGGCACAAACTATATCATTGCAATGGCTATAGTACTCAAAAAGCATCTTTCCTACTTACTTACGCAAGGAAG
>NW_017066204.1:0-246 GCF_001483705.2 Eufriesea mexicana | reverse complement strand
AGCTATTCGGTTGACATCAGCGCCCTGCATTGCTGCACTAGCATCTGCTTGTCCCTGTGGAGGACAGCAATTGTGGTCTTTGCACGTTTATTTGAGTAAGGTTTCCTTTGGTTAGGCTTAGCTACGCTAAGCTTGGTTAGTATGTCTTTGACTTTTGTGCCCTACACTGCAGCTCGGAGGACATCTGCCCTCTCGTTTGCTTTAGTATATTCGTCCTTTCTCTAGGGAGGTCAACAAACATGGTCT
>NW_017066203.1:0-246 GCF_001483705.2 Eufriesea mexicana | reverse complement strand
GTAGCACAAAAGTCGTGGCTACCCTCTCCTAACCTAACCAAACGTAGCATAACCATACGTAATATATCCTAAGCTAACGTGCCGCGACCAATATTGCTGGCCTCCCGAGAGTCGAGCAGAGTAGGGTAGAGCACAGCAGGGGACAGATATCCGCCGAATAGCCGTGTATAGCACAAAAGACCGACCTATCCTTTCCTAAACAAGCCAATCGTAAGATTACCGAACGTAGCATAATGCAGCCTGTCG
>NW_017066202.1:0-245 GCF_001483705.2 Eufriesea mexicana | reverse complement strand
TGACAATAGCGCGCCAATAGAATCTTCCCTCCTTATTTATTCAAGAAAGCTAGCTCACGACGAAATTATTCGAAAATGTCAATAAAATTGTATTCTCCAGCCAGACTCTACAGGACTGCAATGGCCATAGGACACCAATAGAATCTTTCCTCCTTATTTATGCACGAAAGTTAGCTGACCATGATATTAGCCGAAAATGTCAATAAAATTGAATTTTCCAGCAAGATTCTATAGCAGACCAATGG
>NW_017066201.1:0-246 GCF_001483705.2 Eufriesea mexicana | reverse complement strand
GCTCCATGAACTGAAGCGAAGGAACTGCGCGCAGAACGTGTACAAGATGACGCAAAGCTACTTGATGGACAGGAGAGTCCACCTGATGGGGAAGCACGAATCTGTCGAGAAGCAAGTACCAATGGGCCGCACTCAAGTTTCGATACTTGGACCCAGCTTCTGGAATCTCGTTTTCGGCGACTAGCTGGCGCAACTAGATTCCGAGGGGACCCAATGCGAAGCGGTCGCATACGCCGACGACATTAT
>NW_017066200.1:0-246 GCF_001483705.2 Eufriesea mexicana | reverse complement strand
CGTAGTAGAGCAATGTAGGGTGTAGGCATCCACCGAGTAGCGGTGTATAGCACAAAAGTCATGACTAACCTGTCCTAAGCTAACCAACCGAAACATGACAAAACGTAGCCTAACACAGCCTAAAGTGACACAACCTTTATTGCTGGCCCCCGCAGAGTCATGCTCAGTACAGTTGAGCGCAGAAGAGCGCAGAAAGCCACCAAATAGCAATGTGCGGCACAAAAGTCAAAGATATCCTGACATAAC
>NW_017066199.1:0-246 GCF_001483705.2 Eufriesea mexicana | reverse complement strand
CAGAGATCCACCGATCAACAATGTATACCAGGTAAGCCCAAGCTAGCCATACATAACCCAGACAAACATAACCTAACCGAACGTAGCCTAACTCAAAATAACGGGCCGAGACCGCTATTATTGGCCTCACGAGAGCCGAGCTAAGTATAGCAGGGCGATGCAGGACGCTGAAATGGACAGAAAAGCGGTGTACAGCGCAAAAGTCAAAGCTATCCGAACCAAACCTAACCAAACCTAGTCTGAACG
>NW_017066198.1:0-245 GCF_001483705.2 Eufriesea mexicana | reverse complement strand
GTCGCAATGATATAAAATATGCCTGGGAAATTCAATTTTATTGACATTTTCGACTAATATCGTTGTGAGCTAACTTTCTTACGTATTTAAGGAGGCAAGAATCTATTGGCGTGCTATGGGCATTGCAAAGCTATAGAATCTTCCTGGAAAGTTCTATTTTATTGACGTTTCCGGCTAATATTGTGGTGAGCTAACTTTCTTGCACAAATAAGGAGGAAAGATTCTATTGGCGTGCTATTACCATT
>NW_017066197.1:0-245 GCF_001483705.2 Eufriesea mexicana | reverse complement strand
CTGTACTTGCCATTGGATTGAAGGCGTTGGGCGACCTATTCACCAAGCTATAACAGATTGTAGATTTTGAATAGACCAATTCTCTGGCAATTAGATGGCTTTACTTGCCGATGGATTGAAGGCGTTAGGCGATATATTCACCAAGCTAAGAGAACTTATGGATTTTGAATTTCATTATTCTCTGGCAAGTAGATGACAGTACTTGCCAATCGATTGAATGCGTTAGGCGATCTATTCACCAAGCT
>NW_017066196.1:0-246 GCF_001483705.2 Eufriesea mexicana | reverse complement strand
GTTCTTTGAGAGACAGTTTACGTGAGAAACGAGAGCGTGCGTACCTCCTCATAGCCAAGAGAAGTATATCGAATCGACCATCGAGAGTTAGACTTATGAACTAGCCCTCACTTTGCAAAAACCTCTTAAAGTGGCGAGAGTGAAAATGGTGGTCGCTATACTAGCATTTCTATCTTAGCAGTCTTCTTACTATCGTCGTGTTTAGTATGACAATTTTCTGTGTATTTGTGTGTTCGTGTGTAGGGG
>NW_017066195.1:0-246 GCF_001483705.2 Eufriesea mexicana | reverse complement strand
ATCACGGTCGGAAGAAGGCTCCCAGGGAAGAAAGAACCGGCCAACGTCCCGTGGAACGGCAACAGGGACACCCTGTCACCGCGACTGACCCTGTGGATGGAGAATTAGATCAGATTGGAACGAATAGAGGCAATCTTGGCAACCGTGTTTCAATGACTTCGAATGACTTCTGATACTGAAAGTGTTAGAGGGATTATAAGGTGAAGGAATAGTAGTCAGTGGAAACGGTGAAAATGTATAGATATT
>NW_017066194.1:0-246 GCF_001483705.2 Eufriesea mexicana | reverse complement strand
GGTTAGGTTAGGTCACCATAATTTTGATTTTTCCGCTATACACTGCGAATCTATAGATTTTTGAGCACTGCTCTCCTCTAATATGTTCTGGTTTGCTCTGGGCATGTCAGCAATAGCTGTCGCGTTACGTTCGATTGAATTAGGTTGCGTTTGGTTAGGTTAGGCTCGGAAAACTTTGACTTCTTTTCTATAAACTGCTATTCGGCGGATTTCTGCACGCCATTGTGATCTAATACGCCCTGTTTT
>NW_017066193.1:0-246 GCF_001483705.2 Eufriesea mexicana | reverse complement strand
CTTGCCATTGGATTGCCGGCGATAGGCGATTTAATCACCAAGCTTTGGCAGCTTATACGTTTTTAATATGCTCATCCTCTGGCGAGTAGATGGCTGTACATGCCATTGGATTGAAGGCGTTAGGCCAACTATTACCCAAGCTATGACAGATTACAGATTTTGGATAGACCTATTCTCTGGCACGTAGATGGCTGTACTTGCCATTGGATTGAACGCGTCAGGCGATCTACTTAACAAGCTATAATA
>NW_017066192.1:0-245 GCF_001483705.2 Eufriesea mexicana | reverse complement strand
CAGAATCTGGATGGAAAATTCAATTTTATTGGCATTTGCGGCTAAGGTCGTGGTGAGCCAACTATCTCGCATAAACATGGAGGAAAGATTCTATTGGCGAGCTATAGCCGCTGGAATGCTGCAGAAACTGGATGGAAAATCCATTTTTATTGACATTTTCGCCTAATATTTTGGTGAGCTGCCTTTCTTGCATAAATAAGGAGGAAAGATTCTATTGGCATGCTATAGCCATTGCAATGCTATAG
>NW_017066191.1:0-246 GCF_001483705.2 Eufriesea mexicana | reverse complement strand
CACACGAACATCCGTACATACATCCATACATCCTTACACTCATGCATCCATACATATGTACATGAATACATCTATCCTTCCATATATCCTGCCATCCACACATACATCCACACATACTTCCACCGTTACATCCACCCATCCATGCATCCATTCATCCACACATCCATAAATCCATCCATCCAAACCTCAATCCACCCATACATATATCCATCCATACATCCATCCACCAATGCGTCCATCCATTCA
>NW_017066190.1:0-246 GCF_001483705.2 Eufriesea mexicana | reverse complement strand
CCAGCTCTTCGGACCACCCGACAAGTTCCGGCAGCACTGCAGCGTGTTGCAACCGATCCACCGCCACCACAGGGAAGAGGGTGTCCATCACCCGCCGCAGGAGCTCGGGGTCCATACGCTCGGTCACGGGGGGCTCACATACCCTTAACTTCCCCAATACTAATTTATTGATGCGTCCCCATTGATCTCTTCCGAGCGTCGAGAGGGGTTCGTCCCGTTGCAGAGATTTGGCTCTGCGAATCTCCC
>NW_017066189.1:0-245 GCF_001483705.2 Eufriesea mexicana | reverse complement strand
GTTAGGCGACCTATTCACCAGGCTATAACATATTATAGGTTTTGAGTAGACCCATTCTCTGGCTAGTAGACGGCTGTACTTGCCATTGGATTGAAGGCATTAAGCGATCTACTCACCAAGCTATAACAGGTAATAGATTTTGAATAGAGCTATTCTCTGGCAAGTAGATGACTGTACTTGCAATGGGATTGAAGGGGTTAGGCGGCCTATTCACCAAGCTATAACAGATTATAGATTTTGAATAT
>NW_017066188.1:0-246 GCF_001483705.2 Eufriesea mexicana | reverse complement strand
CATTCCTCGCACGTTCCACGCAGCCCAGACCGCCTGAATTTCCATCGATTCCACCACTAAGAGCCCGGATACACGGGTTCCTCGACGTTTGTGATTTATCCCGCTCGTCCACGACGTTCGAATTGTCGTCGGCGCGTGACATTAATAACACTGTCCGAGAAATTTTAATTATTTCTCCTGATCTCTAATATCCAGTTTTAATAATTTTTCTTTTTTCAGATTTTATTATCATTTGACGATTCGAAT
>NW_017066187.1:0-246 GCF_001483705.2 Eufriesea mexicana | reverse complement strand
CACCTCCTCGCGGTGAGACCTGGTAATTGGTATCGTTTTCCAAAGAGAAATCTTTGGCAAACGGTACCAAGCTAAGAGCTACGCATAAAGTTTAAGATATTTCCTATATTTTGTAAATTTTCGATGTTTCAGTTAAACATTCGACGATTTTTGAGCCTGCGAGAGATAAGTGGACGGAATTATTGGCAATGACGTCATTCAAATACAGTTATAGTTCATAAAAATGTACAAATAATCCAATTTCTT